>NW_026595341.1:36502-60358 GCF_907164565.1 Psammomys obesus | reverse complement strand
TTTTTTTTTTTTTTTTTTTTTTTTTTTTTTTTTTTTTTTTTTTTTTTTGTCTGTGTGTGTATGTGTGTATGTGTGTGTTTATGGATGCTTGGAAGCCATGCCATATGTAGAGCTCAGAGGATAGCGTGTGAGAGTTAGCTCTCTCCTTCTACTGTGTGGGTCTTAGGGATTAAAGTCAGGTCGTCAGGTTTGGTGTCAGCTGTTTTGTTCATTAAGCCATCTTGCTTGCCCCTTTGGAGATAAATGTTATTTCTCTTTGTGTGTGTGTTTGTATGTGTTTGTATGTTTGTGTTTATATGTGTTTGTTCTGCAGTTTGTGTGTATGTGTGGAGGCCACAGAACAGCTGTGGAAGTCCAGTCCATTCTGTCCTACAGTGTAGGTTCTTGCTTGGCATCTGTATTTATCCACATGATCAAGTTTTTTTTTTTTTTTTTGTTGTTGTTCACAAAAATCCAACTTCTAAGTACTTTCTCTCCACTATGTGTCTCTTTGCCTCCCTCTATCAGTTTCACTGTTTCTTACTTTTTGTTTCTAATGGAAACATAAGAAAAGAAAAAGAACTAGAACTGCAACTTGATTCTTTTGATTAAAATCTTTACTTGTCTTTATTTCATTGCAAATATTGCCTGGTGATTCGTTTTACAAATGAGGTGATAAACAGAAGGTAAATTGAGCAAAAATTCATGGCTGATTACAGAATAAGAATTTCAGTGTCATAGTCTGCATAGCTCATTCAGCCAGTGTTTCATTTCAGGGCTTAGAAGATAAGCAGTCAAGAGATTGTATCATTCATCACAGATTGTTGAGCTACGCAGTGATAAGAGGAAGCGCATGACTCCAAGCCCAGTCACTATAACTTGACCCTTTCCCCAAATTTGTGTTAGGCGGGGAAGCACCTAAGCTCTGCGTTTTGTGATAGCAAGTGCAGCAATTTTAGGTGTCACTTTAGTAAGGTCAAGGGAGGAGCTAACCAAGTTTTCATTTAGTTTCATAGTAGAGAGTACTGATATTTACCAAGCGCTCTCCTCACACTCTCCACAAACTGTACCATCTTAAAGGTTGATTTTGGGTGCAGGATTCCATTTCTGATGCAATTTGTATCGAAGTGGTCCTCTTGGGCTTATCTCTGAAACCATCAGTCAAAAAAATTTGCATCCCTCTTTTCAAAGCTCCTAAATATCTAAAGCATTTCTAGTTCTGTGCCATTGAAGAATATCTTCAGGACAATAGAAGATATCATCAATGATAAATTCAGTGAATTGTCTTATTTAGTAACTCCTGCGTACCCTTAAAATTGTAAAATATTCATTGTTAATGTGCATGTTGAATGCGTGTATGTGTGTGTCCATCCACGCACCAAACACTGCATTTGTCAGAGACAATTTGCTGAAGTTGGCTCTCTCTTTCCACAACGAGATCCAGGGACTGAACCCAGTTTGTCTTACCTGCATTGCAAACACACATACATTCTTCCTGTTCTTATACCTTTGAGAGCAGAATTGTCCTTCGAGAAATTCTTGCAGTGCGTGGTGGTACCCGCCACAGACTATCATCTCAGCCCTTGGGAAAAGGAGGCAGGAAAACCAGGATCTTCAAGTCTGCTAGGACTATATGAGACCGTCACAAACGAAACAAAAAAAGAAGCTTACTTATTTTCCAAATAAATAATAAAACTACACACTAGGAAATAGGCATTGTAGGGCTGCAAAGATGGTTCAGTGGCTAAGAACACTGCCTGCTCTGTCACAGGACCCAGGTTTGATTCTCAACACTCACAGTGCAGCTCACACCTGTTTGTAATTTGAGTTTCAGGAGTTCCAATGCCCCCTTCTGGCCTCCAGGGCACTAAGCATGCACGTGGTGCACAGATCTACCTACATGCAACCAAAACACCCGCACACATAAAATAAAAATAAATAAAAGAGAAAAAAATGCATTGCAATCAGTGTTTTGACATCCATAAAGTGCAAATAACTACTGCTTATAAATTAAAGAGCTTATAAGTAAATAAAGGGAAGAGGAACAAAATTATGGCTAATGCCATTAGCAAATGCAATGTGGTCTGTCTAGGAGAATTCTAAATGAATCACCTTATTTACAATCGATAGGAGAAAACTGGACCCACAGTAAATAAAATATGTCCTTCTACAAGGTTAAATTGGTAAGACACATGGCTTCTTTATGTAGTCTTACATATTTAGTTATTTTTAGCTGTGATTCATTTTTTTTTTTAGACTGAAAAAGAAGAGCTCTCATCACAAATGTTAAATGTTAAGATGCCCTTGAAGTAGTTTTAATCCTCAGGAAAATTCTGAAGTGGGCTGTTCCATGGTGGAAGTGCTGGAAGTGGATAAAGAACAAAGAGAGCCTGAAAGAGCAGGCTCAGAATAAGTTTTCTATAAAAAATGCTAATAACTTTTGATAGAAAACTTCGTAGGTGTTATGTAATCAAGCCAAGAAACTCAATACAACACTTCAGCCTCCAAAGATCTCACACAGTTCACGCTAAATTCCACTAATTGCCGATGAACAGAATGCTCACACACAGAAAACTAGAAAGGGTATGGGAATTCACACAGGCTCATGTTGTTCTGAAAATCCATTGCAGCTTGCAGTCCTGTCTTGTGTCTGCTCTGCAATCTTCTGAACTTTACTCAACTTTACCACCTGCTGGTTATTCGATTCCAATCAATAGAAGCAAATATTCCTGGGCCTGACCTTCTGCAAACTCTAAGAAAGTGAGAAGGGCAAGAAGATTCAGAGTAGAAATCAAATGGAGGCCATATCTTATAAATTTCATGAATACCTTTAAATATTTTTTTAAATAAATTTTGACTGGTGAAAAGAATGAATGAATTATAGCAAATAAGCCGTCTTTTGGTTTGAAAACTTGTTATAGCTCTATAAATTGTTTATAAAGTATCCCTGCTATTCAGGAAGAGTAGGGATAAACATGCTTTTATAACAATAAGTTAAAAAAAAACACAATAGTAACAATGAAAAAAATGTGTCCCCATTTGCTCTTTACTGCTGGTATAAACTAGGACCAAAAGTGACTTGGGGAAGAAAGTATTTCTTCATACAGCTTACAGTTCATCCTGAAGGTCAATCAGGACAGGAACCTGGAGGCAGGAACTGGAGCAGAGACCCTGAAGGAACCCTGCCTACTGGCTGTGTCTTGGCTTTCTTGTCCTGCTTTCTTATACAGCTCAGCACTGCCTGTCCAGCAGTTCTCTACAGCTTCAACAGGGGACAGGTGTTCAGGTCCCAGCACCAATGTCAGGTGGATCACAAGGGCCTGTAACTCCATCCATATCCAGGGGAATCTGACGTTCTCTTTTGGACTTCCTGGGTTCCTCGACTTATGGCCACATACTCATACAGATACCTGTATGAATATGTTAAAGTACCAGTAAACCTTTAAAATAATCTTGGTTTCTAGAGAGGCTCACAAGTCACACCCTTTGAATTTGAAGGGTGTTGAAGTTAAGTATCTATTCTTTTAAAATTATATTTTCATATTTCAAGCCTCATCTATACTGTAGTGTGAGAGATCTGCCATTTGCCAAAACATTTTTGGGTGCAAACCAGTGGCCAGGTGCTGACTCACCACATCATTAGGATTTTCTGCATAAAAAAGAACATATAACTTAAAACCAGAAATAAATTAAGTCAGAAACAGATCTACCTCAATTGTTCATGAACTTGGTTGCTTATTTTTCCCCCTTTTGGCTTAATTTTCCATTGGTAATATCAATTTAGGTTCAAGAAATTATGTAAGAAGTGGGAAATAATAAGATCTGGAGAGGACAGGAACCTCACAAGGAGAGCAACAGAACCAGAAAATTTGAACACAGGGGTCGTCCCAGAGACTTATACTCCAACCAAGTACCATGCATGGAGATAACCTAGAACCCCTGCACAGATGTAGCCCATGGCAGTTTAGTGTCCAAGTGGGTTACATAGTAATGGGAAGAGGGACTGCCTCTGACATAATCTGATTGGCCTGCTCTTTGATCACCTCCCCCTGAGTGGGGAGCAGCCTTACCAGGCCACAGAAGATGACAATGCAGCCATTCCTGATGAGATCTGATAGACTAAGATCAGAAGGAAGGAGAGGAGGACCTCCCTTATCAGTGGACTTGGGGAGGAGCATGTGTGAAGAAGGAGGAGGGAGGGTGGGATCGGGAGGGAAGTAGGGAGGGGCTTATGGGGGGATACAAAGTGAATAAAGTGTAATTAATAAAAAAATAAAAAAATAAATCAGAACTGGGCAAAATAAAATAAGAGAATTCCATGGGAATCTCGGTTTGAAAAGAGTTTTAGCACCTTTTGGAAATGTTTGTACTGGTATAGCTGTTAGGATTTTGGCAAGAGGAGAATTAAAAATCAGAGCGTTGATTTCCTGTATTGAACACTATCCCAGACTCTTTAGTACATATTAATATGATTTTACTATAACAGTTTCTCTTTTTTCCTGTATTCTGTTTAAGAATTTAGCATATCAAGATTTTATTTACTATTATTATGTGTGTGTGCATGATGTGTATGGAGGCTAGAGAACAATTTTGTGGAGTCTATTCTCTCCTTCTACCTTTATATGGATCCATGTATTGGAATCTGTCTATCAGATTTCCAGATGAATGCAGTGCCTTGACCTGCTGAGCTGTCTGATGGGTCTAAGAAAGATTTTCTTTTAGCTCTTGTGAGATCCTGCAGTAGAAGTCGTAAACTACATACAGTTAGGAGGGTTTAGAAAATCAGACCCTTTCTGGCCCTACTTTATTGAAACTTCGAGCAGAGAAAGGTACATGCTGAGGAATGTTCTGAGAACTTGTATGAGGGTTGCGATCATTTTCATTGTCTGGATTCAAATTATATTTCTCTAGTCTTGAGAGGGTTATTTTTTTTTAAAGATTTATTTACTTTATTTTTCTGTGTATAGATATTTTGTCTACACGAATGAATGTGCACTATTCGTGTGCCTGGTGCCTACAGAGGCTGAAAGAGAGAATTGGATCCCCTGGACCTGGGTTACGGGAGCCTATGAACTACCATGCAGGTGCTGGGAATAGAGAAAACCCAGGTTTCTGGTAAAGTGAATCGAGAGCTCTGAGCTGCTGAGCTATCCCTACAGCCTGAGAGTTATGTTTTAAAAATAATGTAATATATTAATAGGGAGACTATTCTTTATCTCCCTCAGATAGTCGTGATTGCATTACTCTCTTTGGTGCTTGGGTCCTGGTATAGTATATTCAGCTTATGGAACTGTGTACTCTGTTGATTTAAGTAAATTTTGAGAGTGGCTTCATACAAAAGAACAAAAAGATTGAACGTGAAAGCAACGAGTCCTAAAAACATATATGGGTATTTCATATGTAAGATGACATAATTATGAATGTGTTTAGCATCTGTAGAGCAGAATGGAAGCTGTCAGAGAACTTCAAAAATATGTTTTGGAAAAGTGAACCACTGTTCTTTATGATGGATTGTAAGGGTCCATGGTCACCTAGTGTCATGATTTATAGCCTGCTTATAGCTAGCAAGAATATGGCTTAGGTTATATTTATTAATAAACAAAGAAAATTTTATGCATTAAAAGTGATAGGCACTCCCAATTCTTATTTTCTTTCAGAAATATTACACAAAATATTTTTAACATTGGTCACCATTGACTATGAGGTGGACCATACATTCATCAATAGCCAAACTTTAGCAAACTTTGGCAACATATTTTCTCGAAAAGAAATCTATCATTAACTACAGTGATGAAGGCCGTTTCCATAATTCTTTGAGATGGCCAGATATCTTTTTGAAATGCAACAAAATGTCAAAGACAAAAGCTCATTTTAATAAACTATTTCTTTAACCTTGTTTCTCTCAAAACCTGTTATTAAAATGCAGCATACCTTTCCCCCTTCATCTCCAGATATTAATTATTTTGACAAGCAATGGTGAAATGCCAGGAGTATGTGAGCCGAGGGAAACAAAGGCAGTAGTGTTTCCAGAGATGCACCTGATAGCTCTTAAGGGGTCTTGAGGAATGAGAGCAGAATGACAAAGTTTTCAAGTGCTTTAGTAATAAACTCAGGAAGAGGAAAGTTGCAAAGTTTGTTAAGATTGTACTGAACTCAGATTCTTTCTGAATGCCAAGTAACTTCCTCTTATGCATGCATACCTTAAATTTATATTTAATATTATTTATTACATCAAACACACTTACACTAAAATTGCTTGCCTTCGTATTAGGGCAAAGCATGTTAAATATGCATGTATAAGATTAAACTTAGTGTTATGACTTGTAGTAACTGTGCCCTGATCTCCCATCTACGACATTCTTTCTAGAGACTAAACTGTAAGTTTGAAGAGTGCATTAATGCTTTCTCAACATTAGTTTTGTTTTGTAAGCCCTGCAGATTTGGGTGTTGGAGCTTACATTTTTTGATATCATCTTCTAAGTTTCTATATATTATTTTAAGTAAAATGCTATTCACTGTGTGGATTAGAGTAAGCCCACCTTGCTCCAAATCCCCAAGGTTCAGCATCAGAAGCTAATTTTTCATCTCATTTTTAAAGATATTTCAAATAAGTGTGGGGCTAACTAACTTTGCATAATTAATTTTCTTGTTTAGTTAGATGATGTTTAACTAACACTGGGCACCCTAAAATTTGTGTGTGTATGTGTGTGCTCCTGAATCATGTGTCAGAACTACTAATTATTTTTCTCAGAGAAGTGAATTCTAATCCAAAGTATGTTTAGCATGAATCTCAGTTTTCCTTTGTGTGGAATCGGAAAATATCTATGCATTTAGGAAACCATTTAATATTAAGTAGCAATATTTTTTCTCTATACAAGTAATATCAATTATTAAGTAAAAATAAAGTGAAGCATGGAGTCTCATGACTGTAGTCTCAGCACCTTGGAGATTGGCAGGAGGATCCTTTCAAATCTGAGGCTAGTCTGGGCTACACAGTATTTTTGAAGACATCCTGACCCATTTAAGAAACCCCTTCTTAAAGCAACAAAACTGAAAACAAAACAGCTTGGTTATAATTATTTGTCAAGCAAGCTAACAGAGGGTACACATACAACTTTTAGTTAATATCTTCTAATATGTTTATTTACAAGATATAATCTGATTAACAGCAAGAAAGAACCATTAGTAAACACTGCAAAGATAAATGTTGAACGAAAAGCTTGGATAAGAACAATTACCTCATCCATGTACAAGTAGTATATTGTCACTACACAAAGGAGAAGGCAAAGGGGCTAGGAATGGAGCAGTGGTTCAGGAAGTTTATAGTAATACTGGTCCAGCTTGTGACCCATGCCACCAGGGGAAGCCCACACCCGACACTGGCCAAGACCCAGAGGCTGGATTGCCTAGAGACTTAGGATCCTAGGATAGAACCAAAGAAGACTGGCAAAAACAAACAAACAAACAACAACAAAAAACGACTTTATTTCTAATGATATTCTGCTATACTCATAGATTGGTGCCTAGTTTAATTGTCATCAGAGAACCATCACCAAACAAGATTGGAGCAGATGCAGAGATCCAAAGCCAAATGTTAGGTGAAGTTCAGGGAATCCTGCAGAAAACTAGGAGGAAGGAAGAAAACCCACAGAAGGTATTCTAGCGGAGAGAAAGTGACGGAACGGGAAATATCGTGTTAAGGAGGAAAACAGATGTTGTGATAACATGGCTAGACAATAAGGAGACATGGCTGGAGAGATGAACTGTGAGCAGGTCATGCCGGCATTACCCAGCTAAAGCATTGATCTAGAGCAGAAGAAAGCCACCGATGAGTTTTGAGCATGAAACACGTTCAAATTTAGATATAACCCTCATCTGGCACTGTGAAAAATGGATCGGAGGAAAAGGAAATAAAAGAAAAAGCAGTTAAAAGGTAAATATTATAACAGAAAAAAAAGATGAGAGTTTAAATTAGGTCAGAGACAATGAGAACGGCATAAGGAAAATGCTAACTGCAGGAGACTTTAGGACCAATTGTATTTTAAACATGAAGAAGAGGGAACGTTAGGATGAATTCTTTGCTTGTTTGGGAGATTTTAAATTCTATGCTTTTAGCCGGTTAGAAAATAGAATGTGGACAGCTATAGGAGAAGATCAAATTTGGCTTGTCTATATGGCGTCTGAGATGGGCTCTGACTCTTGCACAGAGTATTACCTGTGCCTTGAGAGTTGGAGGGCAGTCCAGGAACCAATGCAGACTTGGTAGTTTTCAACATACAGATGTCAGCCAAAGTTGCGTTCAAGGAGATTCAGTGAGATGGAAACAGAAAAACCATTTGAGGAAAGACACTGTGCTTGGTTCTTTTTTGAGAATGTAGTGTAGCTCCAGATCCAAGGCAAACTTTCCTCTGTGCTTTTCCTAGGGTAATCCATTGAGTCGAAGCTGCCAAAGGGAGTCCTGGGAAGTAATCAGAAAGAAAAGAGTACAGGTGGGGTCAGGGAAACTCAGAGTGAAGAGCTACAAGGAATCATGTCCTGTCAATGCCCAGTGCTGTAAGGGGTAATAGCGTGAACACTGTAGAATCAGAGCACAAGCTGCTCTTTTGCACATGACACAAACACGGGGGAGTCATTTTTATTTACACTTAACACAAGTTTGATAGGTGAACAAATGTCGGGCCGTGTTTTCAGTCGATAGATTTCTTTTGACTCAACCTCAAATTTTCTTTGTAACTTTCTGTAGTTCATATTTATCAGAACCAACACATGTGCATTAAGGAAAATGTCAGGAAGCAAAATGATGTTTTGTTGAACGTAGCTTAAATTACATTATAAAGAATAAGATAAGTCAATGCAAATACAAATCTAGAGGCCCAAGCGTAAAAACGAGAGTTTTATTTTTATTTTTTTAACATCTTACCATGTTATGAATTCGTGTTTAACAACCAGGCAGCTAGGCATGTTTAAGAAATGGAAAAAAACTCTCAGAAGTTCCTTGCCAATGTTAACTCCTGGTTAAATTCACCTCATGTTTTCTTAAGTGGCAGGAGGGATCTAATTTTACTGGACAGGGTTCCTTCATTCACCTGTTCATCCCATACTCACTGGGCGGGTACAGTGTGTGGAACATTGTCCTGCAGGATGGGGACGCAGCAGTGAATGAAGGACGCACAGCCTACATTCTCTTAGGTCTTGCAGCTATAGATGATATGAAATAAATATAATTAAGTAAAATTTAATTTATTGAAACTGAAGTAATTCTCTGTCAGTTAAAAAGTGGTTATGGTAAAAGGGTATTACAAAATGAAATAAAAATTTATGATATGACTTCATAGCACTAAAGTATGTTCAAATAGAGTGGGAATTCATTGGCTTGGTAAGTTAGGAAGGGACAAGATAGATGTTGTTTCTTTGTTATTTTTTCTGTCTTTTTTATTAATTACACTTTATTCACTTTGTATCCCCCCATAAGCCCCTCCTTCCTCCCCTCCCGGTCCCACCCTCCCCCTTCTTCACTCATGCCCCTCCCCAAGTCCACTGATAGAGGAGGTCCTTCTCTCCTTCCTTCTGATCTTAGTCTATCAGTCTCATCAGGAATTGCTGCATTGTCATCTTCTGTGGCCTGGTAAGGCTGCTCCTCACTCAGGGGGAGGTGATCAAAGAGCAGGCCAATCAGATTATGTCAGAGGCAGTCCCTCTTCCCATTACTATGTAACCCACTTGAACACTGAACTGCCATGGGCTACATCTGTGCAGGGGTTCTAGGTTATTTCCATGCATGGTACTTGGTTGGAGTATGAGTCTCTGGGAAGACCCCTGTGTTCAAATTTTCTGGTTCTGTTGCTCTCCTTGTGGGGTTCCTGTCCTCTCTAGATCTTACTATTTCCCACATCTTACATAAGATTCCATGCACACTGCCCAAAAGTTGGCCATAAGTCTCAGCATCTGCTTTGATAGTCTGCAGGGCAGAGCCTTTCAGAGGCCCTCTGTGGCAGGTTCCTAGCTTGTTTCCTTTTTTTTTTTTTTTTTTTTTTTACAGCATTTTTTTTTCATGGTCTTTTCAGATCCATAGGACAGCATATGCTCCTGAGCGCAGAAATGAGCCATCTCTTTGGAGAAATTGAAAGAATGACTCAACACTACACAAAGAACTAAGGTAACTAAGGAGTGAGAAGGGTGGGAGAAGTCATCTTCTTTAGGAAAGAGCATACCAATTAGTTACCTAATATCAAATGTCAGTACTGACAACATATACATACAAGTAACATTATACACACTGAGCAGGTTAAAGTTTATGAAAAATACATATACATGTGTATGTATGTGTATATGGAATGTGTATATGTATGTATATGCATATGTGTAGATGGAAATAATGTGCACACAGAGACACATACATAATGAATAAAGAACCAGGAATTTGAAAGCGAGCAAGGAAGGGTATGTGGAAAAGCTGGAAATGGGGAAAGGGAATTATAATGTAATTATATTATAATCTCAAAAATAAAAGATAAAAAAGGGCAAAGAGATGGGAAATGTGTGGTCCATTGGAAGTTTGAGAGATAGAGAGCTGTAAGGTCATTCTTCATCCTTTAATGAAAACTAGTAAATAGTTGTAAACAGTCGGGTGACATGAACAGTTGTAGGTTATTATAGCATTCCTCATTGTTTAAAAGTGAATTAAAAACTAAGAAATAGGGCTGGAGAGATGGCTCAGAGGCCAGGAACACTGGCTGTACTTCCAAAGGACCTGAGTTCAATTCCAAGTAACCACATGGTGGCTTATAAACACCTATAATGAGATCTGGTGTCCTCTTCTGGCATACAGGAAGAATACTGGATAAATAATAAATAAATAAAATATTTTTAAAGCTAAGAAAACATTGTGCAAAGAAAGAATATATTATACTCCTTGCATTGCATTGTATTTTATTGTATTCTGTCTTAGGAACATTAGAAATTTGCTAACATAAAGAGAGAAATAATGCTAGGTTCCTCTAAGGATTTTCAGGAGGACTAAATATGTGAAGTGTTTAACATGGCCTTCAGTACATTGCGGATATTAAAGCTCTCTTCCTTTCTGGTCCAAGATAAGTGAAATGCCTGTGCAGTTACCAATACCTTTTCTATGTTAGGGAAACAGGGAAAACAGGTTTTTCAAGAATATGACTTTCCATTCCAAGAATACCCTTGTACCAATCATTAAGGAGGGAAGTATAAAATATTGTCAAACATTCTTGATTGGCAACAGCTCTTAAAGGTGGCTAGAGTATCCAGGCCAGTACCCTGACAGAACAGGGATGAATCTTGTAGTCCTAGTCTTCTTTCCATTGCTGTGATAAACACCAGAGGCAAATGCAACTTGGGCCATATCCACCATATTGTAGTGTTGACTGAGGAACCTTCCATTTGGTTTGAGGATAATTATGGCTACCTGGAAATGCTCCAGATAGTTACAGAATATGAAAATCCATCCTACACTGTTTATTCGATTGCACCAGGAGAAAATATTTGAATCCAAACTAGGAGTCATGGTGGAAATTTCCAGCGTTTTATGTCTTCTCATCTCTGGTTGCCTCAAAACCAAATTAATAAAACAAGTTTGGTGATTTGTAATTTTGACACTTAGGGTGATTAAAAAAACAATGCAGTTCAAATTCACATCACACACTAAAATTTAAAGTTTCTCCTTCTAATTGAAAATGCAGTAAGAAGGGACTGTTATTTCATGGCTCAGTAGTAACAGAGTTAGTGAATGAGTGAAGGCCGACTCACATCCTGTGGGTTTTAAGTGACACTATGGGAGAGAAGGCATTGACTATCTTCTTACCTTCTGTTCTGAACAAATCCAGGTGAAGATGACCCAGCTCCTGTTAAACAAAGGCATATCTTGGGTAAATAAAGCAAGGACAAACAGCAGCCATAGATACCTCCTTTTTGTCCCCCCAGAATGTAGAGTGCTATTTTGAGCAAGCCCTTGTAGGAAACACTTATGCCTGGGTAGGCATCTCTGCTGGAAATTAATCAAAACATGGTCATTAGCGCTCACCTTTAGATTACAAGCGTCTCAGGGAAGGGCCCCTTTCTGCTATTTGCTAGGCTGTGAGCTGTTGATGTTTTTTGTTTTACTTATTACCTTGTTCTAACACAGACGTGTCATGCAGCCCTCAGGACTGACCCTGATATTTGAGTTAATTGGAATTGAACCCAGTGGAAATTGCAAAGTTTTCACACACTATGAGGTTTTTGTACTTTGGAAAAATCTGGGAAGTCATTTAAAGAAACAGAGAGCTGTTGAAAAAAAAAAAAAAAAGTCACGCTTCAAAGCTCTGACTGAGAAACCTCACCTGAAGAGACACACATTTTTGCAAGATAATTAAAACAGTTTAGATCAAAACCATTTTCAATTTAGCTCTTCAAACCGTGGTTCATCAGAGAAGGAGAGGAGAGTTGATTTTAACATTTACAGTCAGTTGTAGTCACACATTTTAGCAGTGGAATTATGGAACAAAGAAGCAAGACAGGAGATAGCAAGTGACAAAGCCATTGATTTCTGTCTCCCTGGACTGACTAGCAACACAAGAATTCAGACATCATTTGCCAGAAAATAACTGGCTCCTTGTATGGCTTGGATGCTGAAAGATAAATAAAAGAAAATTGCTATTTCTCTCTGGGACTTTGAATGTATGCACTTGAACTGCATGTGTCCTTACACACTGGAAAAACTGTGGTAGTATTAGATAGACATGGACAGTGGAATGGAGAGCATGGAGTCTTAGAGATAACCATAGTCCTGTTTTCTAGATGTATAGCCTGACGAACCAGTGAAAAACTCTAACCCAGTGTTTCATGTAAAAATTTCAAAAAAAAAAAAGAAATGACAATTATATAAGCTTGAGACAAGTTGTCTTAACAGACAGGCAATCATGAGTTCAATCCTGAGGCCTTGGGCAATCTCAAAAAGATTAGACACAGGGTGATTAAGATGACCCCATCCATGTGCACATTTCCCAAGGGTCAGAATGCTCCCTTGTGGCCTTTTGTGGCACTAGCAGTTCTTGCCCTTACATGTTGCCCTTACATGGAACACTAAGGCACTGGGCACGTTCCCACATATGTGTCCTTGGAAAAGATCATCAACCACGAAAGAGCTCAGCTTGATTATAATAGAATTTACATTATGGCTTTACCTACTCCTTTATGGAGTCTTCTCATGTGTGTAAGTGTGGTGTTCCTCTGTGGATGTGTGTTCACATGTGTCTGGACCTATGCATGTGCACTGGCATGCATGTATGAAGAGGCCTCAGGCTGATCTTAGGATTTTTCCTTCATTACTGCCCTCCTTATTAATTAAGAGAGGTTTTCTAGTTTGGTGTTTTCTGTGATTAAACGCTGATCAGAAGCAACTTGGGAGGAGAAAGGGGTTTTATTTAGCTTACAATTCCACATCTTAGTCCATCAAGGAGGGAGGTCAAGGCAGGTCTGAGGGAGGTCTCAGTGTGGGAGCATGAAGGCAGGAACCGATGCAGGGAACGCGGAGGAACACTGTGTACTGGCTTGCTCTCGATGGCTCACTCAGCTTTATTCCTTGTCCACCACAGTACCACTTGTCCAGGGTTGGCATTGCGCATAGTGGGCTGGGCCCTCCTCAGTCAGTTTTCACCCAAGATAATCCCACAAAGACACACCCACAAAGACACTCTGAGGGAGGCCATTCTCCAGTTGAGATTCCCTCTTCCCAAACATGTCTAGGTTTTTATTAAGTAGAGAAAAACTAAGTAGCACAAGCAGGTTTCCCAGTTGAGCTCAGAGCTAATCGAGCTGTCTCCAACCTATCCGGATCTGGACACACAGGCTACCACATCCACCTTCCATTCACGTGGGGCTGGGAATCTCACTTCCAATTAACATGCTTGCTTATTCACAAGCACTTTAGTTCTGCTGCCATCTACCTGGCTGATGAACATTTTTTAAAAAATATTTAAAATTTTTTAATTTTTATATTGTTTATTTACTTTGCATTCCCGCTGTAGCCCCCTCCCTCATTCCTTCCAAATCCTACCCTTCTTCCCTCATCTCCTCCTATGCCCCTCTCCAAGTCCACTGACAGGGGAGGTCCTCCTCACCTTCCGGTCTGACCACAGCCTCTTGGGTCTCATCAGGACTGGCTGCATTGTCTTCCTCTGTGGCCTGGCAAGGCTGCTCTCCACTCAGGGGGAGGTGATCAAAGAGCCAGCCAGTGAGTTAATATCAGAGACAGTCCCTGTTCCCCTTACTCGGTCACCCTGAACATTTTTTAAATAAACCTGTTTATTGGCTGTATTTCTGTTCTTGTTGTTGTTGTTCAGATAAGGGAGGAGGACCTCACCTATCAGAGGACTGGGGGAGGGGCATGGGTGGAGAAGTGGGAGGAAGAGTAAGATTGGGAGGGTTGGAGGAAGGGAGCTACAGATAGGATACAAAGTGAATAAACTGTAATTAATAAAAACAAAAATTAAAAAATAAAATAAAATCTAAAAAATAATTGTATATCCCAGTATTTATTTCTTTTTTACACTGAATTATTTTCTTGTCATTGAGTTATTTGATATTAGCTTCACTTCCTATTGATGTGTTCACTTACAATGATTTGGGCAGGGTTAAGCATTCTGGTACTCCAGGCACAAACCCCATTTGATTCTGGTAAATGTCTTTAATTTTGTTGTTTGGTTTGAGTTGCAAGACATTTTATTTTGTTGAAGATTGTTTTTGCGTTTATGTTAAACAGAGATATAAACCTTTGATTTTATTTTATTACAGTGTAAATTCTCCTTTATGGCTTTCCAACATTTTATCTTAGTCAATGCACCTGTTGAATCATTCTCTTATTTTTCTCTTATTTAAAAAAGAAAAACTTCTTTTCCATTGCGTTACTTTGGTTTATACAGATCTTAAACTGAATCTACTGCAATAATTTATAAAAATCATATCCCATTAAAGAGGCTTAATATTACTTTGGCAAGCCTTTAAATTTTAGGTACTCTGTGTATCTCTTAGAGCTGTTTCTGAAAAGTCATTATCTTTCATGCTTTGTTGCCATGTTTACTCCTCCATGTCAGCGAAATGCCCTCCCCATTCTTCATGTGGTAATCTTTCAGATTCAGATCAAACATGGCCCATTGAAGAGATTATCATTATATTCTCCAGGACACCAGTAGACTCCTTTCTGCTCAGCATTTCTTTCTGTGTTGCATGAGTTACTTTTCTCATTGCTGCCACAAAATATCAGATGACAGGAGCTTCAGGGAGAAGAGTTACTTTGGTTCCCAATAGGTGCCCTTCATCATGGAGGGGAGGGGTGGTGGCAAGAGCCTAAGGCAACCAGACACATTGCATCTGCAGTCCAGAGGCAGAGAGATGAGTGCTGATGCTCAGTTAGTGCTGATGCTTAGTTTCTTAGTGCTGATGCTCAGTTTCTTAGTGCTGATACTCAGTTAGTGCTGGTGCTCAGTTTCTTAGTGCTAATGCTCAGTTTCTTAGTGCTGATGCTCAGTTTCTTAGTACTGATCCTCCGTTAGCTTTCTCCTTTTTATTCAGCCTCTGACCTAAGCTCATGAAATGGTTCTTTCCACTCACATTTTGGAGATGTCTCAACATATTAATTAACCCAGAAAATTCATCACAGGTTTGTTATCTAGGCTATTCTAGGTCCTATCAAGTTGATAATCAATATTGACTACCATTTGTGTGCTTTTATAGAACTTAACACTTAATCTAACAGTCACTTTGTTATTAATATTCTTCTGAAGCAAAATCAAGTTTACATTTTTATAGATTTTTAGCGTTAATAACTATTATTCCTACCACATAGTAGGGAATAAATAAATACTTTAAGAACACTTATCTCAAATTATAAATATGAATGGACTGTTAATGTTCAAAATGGTTAATATCTTAAAAATTTCAATCCAACAGAAATTATTTCTTATCATGTGATTTATTGCCCAGAAATACTATCTTAAAATATAATTAGAAATTGAGCAGAAAGTGTCTTTCTTTTATGGAGAGGGAATTGCTAAGGGGAGGAAAGATTTGACTGTTGTATAGGATTCCATGAAGAAACAGAACCAAGAGAGCTATAGATAAAAAGAAGTAGCTTTATTGTGAGTGCTTGGTTGAGGTAACTGTGGAAGCTAAGTCATACCATCTTCTACAGTAAAGTAAGGGTGGGGATGTAGTTCATGCCCAGTGACAATGAGTGCGGTCATTAGAGGGAGAAGATAAGATGGATACCTGAGTTTCCAGGGGAGAGAACAAGACTTTGTTTTATTCAGATTTGCAATTGTTTTTGATCCTTCCTGCTTACATTAGAAGGGAAGTGTTCTTTTAATCTACTGATTTGAATGTCAGTCTTTTCCAGAAATACCCTGACAGATACACCTGGCAATAATGCTACCTGCTTAGCTTACCTAATCTGGTAACATTGAAAACTACATATTGTATGGTTTCTAGTTGCCTTGTTCTAATTAAATTAGAATATTGGCCCAAACAAGCAAAATTTAAGGATTTAACTTAGTTAGAATCCTTATGAAATGTTGCTTAGTTGGAAAAATAGGAAAACTCCAGTAATCAAAGTTTGGAATTAGACAGTATAGCTTACAGCACACCAAACATATTCTGAAATCCAGGATCTTCAGTGTATGGGAATGACTATAAAGGATCATAAACACTTTACATAAATTGGGAGTAGAGATTGGCTGGTTAAATAAAACAGAATGAACAAATGGTGAGACAAAGCTATATTATATAAATACAGGTTTATTGGGAGCAGCGAGGGAAGGAAAGAGGAAAGGGGAGAGAAAGAGGGAGGAATGGGGAAAAAGGAGGAGAAAGGGTAGAAAGGGGGAAGCAGAACTGAGATGTCTGGATTATATAGAGAAGGGACTCTGGGGGAGAAGCCACGCCTCTAGGGAGAGGGCAGGGTATGGCAGCCATGCCCTGCAGCAGGTAGGGACTCTAATATCCCAGCCTTTTGTTGATAACAAATGAACAATGGGCAGGAAATCTTTTCTGGCTACTTCTGTCTGACACTGAGGGCGCTGATTTTGGGGAGTAGGGCAAAAAGCTGGAAACTGCAGGTCCAGCTGATACAGTCTGTGAGGTTTAGGCCGGAGTACCTGAGTTCTGAATGCAGCTGTTAAGGAAACAGAATTCTGGAACATATATATAATATTATAATAAATATATTATATTGCACATATAATATATGTACATTATAATTATATCACTATAATATGTACATTATAATTATATATATATTAGGGACAGAAGATAAAGTTAAGGAGTTTAACTTTTAGGCCCATGGTCTTGGTGTTGGGGGAGGGGAGTCTCAAAACCAGGGGAGGAATCCCACCCTCAGGAATAGGTAGGCTGGGAGACAGGCTATCGATTGTCAGTACACATGGAACATGACCTGTGGATTCCAGTGAATTTCCTGAAGCTTGCAAGAATCTTTCTAAGCTTACGGAAAGGAACAAATTGGCTTGGGAGATAATTTAAAGTCTGGTTAATATTAAAGCTCTGAGCAGTCTTAATACAAAAACAGCAGCGGAGGGCGGAGCCAAGATGGCGACTAGCACACACAGTTTCCGAGCTGTGGAGGAGATAAAGTTCTGAGCTGATGTGTGGAAGAACTTCTGAAGCCAGGGAAACAACGGAGAGACTTTCTAAACAACAGGGAACATCGCAGGAGGTGAAAACCTTGGTCTCGGGTCACCCACGGACTTGATTGGGGAAGCTGCAGCAAGACCTCATAACCTGGCAGTGACAGCAGCACGGAACTGGCGGAGCACATAAAAGAAGCAGGGCCAAACCAGAGAACAGAGAGCCCAGATACGCCAATCTCTGCCAAGTGTCCTGCCTGTAAGTGAGTGCACCCTTGAGAATCTGCAGCTCCACTGATCCTGGGTTCTGCTAAAACAGAAGCCAGGCATCGAACCCCCTCCCACCCATATACCCACTTTGGGAAACAGAGGGGCACTTGGAACATTGAAGTTCCTGCTCTGTGGGTCTAATTGAGGAGTTAAGGCAGTTAATGCCAGAAATTGCGCTGCGATCATCACTAGCGCCTGCGACATATACATTGCAGAGCCCCTCCCACACACTCAAGGGTTCAACATTAGCCATCACTCTGTCCCTCGAGACACACGCCCACACCCACTTACACACACACACACATATACACACACACGCACGCACGCTTGCATTTGCCTCTGTTTGCGCCTGCGTACTTTCCTCCCACAGGTACAGCTAGTCCTCAGCATACGCTAAGGACACGGGACCTCTCTCAACTTCCTGAAGAATTCTCCAGACTCGAGAGAGAGACAGTACCAGTCTGATCGGCAGAATCCAAAAACAAACAGGGAAGGTCTCAGACAAGCCAATGGCCAGGGGTAGGCGAAAGAACACTTCCAACATAAATCAGGACATCATGACTTCACCAGCAAACCCCAAAATCGATGGATACTCCAATTCATCAGAAGCACAGGAAAATGACCTTAAAGCCATGCTTGCTCAATTATTTGAGGCTTATAAGGAGGAAATGAACAAATCTTTCAAAGAGTTGGCCAGTCAATTGGAGGTAAAGAAAGAAGAAATAGACAAAACCCTTAAAGAAACACAGGCAAACATAGCCAAACAAATAGAGGCACAAGTAGAGAAAAAATTAGTGGCATACAAAAAGGAAATGAACAAAGAAATAGAGTCCATCGTAGAGAGACAGGAATCCAAATTCAAACACATAAAAGAAATGGTGCAAGGCATGAAAACAGAATTAGAATCAATAAAGAAAACACAAAGTGAGAAAACTCTTGAGCTGGAGAACTTGGAGAAAAGATCAGGAACCACAAAAGTAAGCATCACCAACAGAATACAAGAGATGGAAGAGAGAATCTCTGGAGCTGAAGACACACTTGCAGAAATTGATACTTCTCTCAAAGAAAAAGTAAAATCAGAAAAATTCCAATCACAAAATATCCAAGAAATCAAGGATGCTATGAAAAGACAAAATCTAAGAATAATAGGAATTGATGAAAAAGAAGACTCCAGGCTCCAAGGTCCAGAAAATATTTTCAAAAAAATCATAGAAGAAAATTTTCCCAACTTAAAGAAAGAGATGTCCATAAATATACAAGAGGCCTACAGAACACCAAATAGACTAGACCAGAAAAGAAACACATCACGTCACATCATAGTCAAAACACTAAATCTACAGAACAAAGAAAAGATATTAAAAGCAGCAAGGGAAAAAGGCCAAGTAACATATGAAGGTAGACCTATCAGAATCACACCAGACTTCTCATCAGAAACTATGAAAGCCAGAAGGGCCTGGGCAAGCATCATGGAGACTCTAAGAGATCACAAATGTCAACCGAGACTACTATACCCTGCAAAGCTTTCAATCAACATAGATGGAGAAAACAAAATATTCCATGACAAAACTAAATTTACGCAATATCTATACAGCAAACCAACCCTACAGAAGATACTAGAAGGAAAACTCCAATCCAACGAAAACGAATTCACCCAAGAAAACAGGGCATACAGATAACATCCCAACAAAAATGAAAAGAAAACAAGCAATGAAACAAGGTAAGATCATCGACTCCATTACAAAAGGAACTAACATGCATTGGTCAATATTATCTATCAATATTAATGGACTCAACTCACCAATAAAAAGACACAGGCTAACAGAATGGTTACGGAAACAGGACCCAACATTCTGTTGCATCCAAGAAACACACCTATGCAACAAAGATAAACACTACCTCAGAGTAAAGGGCTGGAAAAATGTTTTTCAAGCAAATGGTTCCAGAAAACAAGCTGGAGTAGCCATCCTAATATCTAATAAAATAGACTTTCAACCCAAGTTAATCAAAAAAGATAAGGACGGCCACTATATTCTCATCAAAGGAAAAATCCAACAAGAGGACATCACAATTTTGAATATCTATGCCCCAAATACAAGAGCACCTACATTCGTAAATGAAACAATATTAAAGCTTAAATCATACATTGATCCTAATACCTTAATAGTGGGAGACTTCAACACCCCACTCTCATCAAGGGACAGATCAACCAGACAGACACCAAATAGGGAAATAAAAGCACTCACAGAATCCCTAAATCAAATGGACCTAATAGATGTCTACAGATCTTTTCACCCAAACTCAAAAGAGTACACCTTCTTTTCAGCACCACACGGAACCTTCTCCAAAATAGACCATATAGTTGGTCACAAAGCAAGCCTCAACAGATACAAAAGGATTGAAATAATCCCTTGTATACTATCTGACCACCATGGACTAAAGCTGGACATCAACAACAACAGAAACAACAAAAAGCCGACACGCACATGGAAACTGAACAACTTACTACTCAATGACAGCTGGGTCAAGGAAGAAATAAAGAAAGAAATTAAAGACTTTCTAGAATTCAATGAAAATGAAGGCACAACATACCCAAATTTATGGGACACATTGAAAGCAGTGCTCAGAGGAAAATTTATAGCACTAAGTGCCTACAAGAAGAAATCCGTAACATCACATACAAACAACTTAATGGCCCAACTGAAAAACCGAGAAAAAAAAGAAGCAGATACACCCAAGAGGAGCAGACGGCTGGAAATAATCAAACTAAGGGCAGAAATCAATCAATTAGAAACAAATAAAATTATCCAAAGAATCAATGAAACAAAAAGCTGGTTCTTTGAGAAAATCAACAAGATAGACAAACCGTTAGCCAAACTAACTAAAAAGCAGAGAGAAACCATACAAATCAGCAAAATCAAAAAGGAAAATGGGGACATAACTACAGACACTGAGGAAATCCAAACGATTATTAGGTCATACTACAAAAGCCTATATGGCACAAAATTTGAAAATCTAAATGAAATGGATAACTTTCTTGACAGATTCCATCTACCAAAATTAAGTCAAGATCAGGTAGAAAGACTGAATAGTCCTATATCTCCCAAGGAAATTGAAGCAGTCATTAACAGTCTTCCCTCCAAAAAAAGCCCTGGACCAGATGGCTTCAGCGCAGAATTCTACAAGACCTTCAAAGAAGTACTAACACCAATTCTCCTCAAACTATTCCATAAAATAGAAACAGAAGGAACACTACCAAACTCATTCTATGAAGCCACAGTCACTTTGATACCTAAACCACACAAAGATCCAACAAAAAAAGAGAACTTCAGACCTATCTCTCTTATGAACATTGATGCAAAAATACTCAATAAAATACTTGCAAACCGAATCCAAGAACACATCAAAGATATCATCCACCATGACCAAGTAGGCTTCATCCCAGGAATGCAAGGGTGGTTCAACATACGGAAATCCATCAATGTAATCCACCACATAAACAAACTGAAGGAGAAAAACCACATGATCATCTCCTTAGATGCTGAAAAAGCATTTGACAAAGTCCAACACCCATTTATGTTTAAAGTCTTGGAGAGATCAGGGATACAAGGCACATACCTAAAGATAGTAAAGGCAATATACAGCAAGCCTATAGCCAACATCAAACTCAATGGAGAGAAACTTAAAGCAATCCCACTGAAATCAGGGACAAGACAAGGCTGCCCACTCTCTCCCTATCTCTTTAACATTGTACTTGAAGTCCTAGCCAGAGCAATAAGACAACTAAAGGAGATCAAGGGGATACAAATCGGAAAGGAAGAGGTCAAAGTGTCACTATTTGCAGATGATATGATAGTATACATGAGCGAACCCAAAGATTCAACCAGAGAACTTCTTCAGCTGATAAACACCTTCAGCAAAGTGGCAGGATACAAAATCAACTCAAAAAAATCAGAAGCCCTCTTGTATACCAAAGACAAAAAGGCCGAGAAAGAAATTAGGGAAACAACACCCTTCACAATAGCCACTAATAACATAAAGTACCTTGGTGTGACTCTAACCAAGCAAGTGAAAGACCTGTTTGAGAAAAACTTCAAGTCTTTGAAGAAAGAAATTGAAGAAGATCTCAGAAGATGGAAAGATCTCCCGTGCTCATGGATTGGTAGGATTAACATTGTGAAAATGGCCATCCTGCCAAAAGCAATTTACAGATTCAATGCAATTCCCATCAAAATACCAACTCAATTCTTTACAGACCTTGAAAAAAAGATTCTCAGCTTCATATGGAGAAACAAAAAACCCAGAATCTCCAAAACAATTCTGTACAACAACAGATCATCTGGAGGTATCTCCATTCCCGATCTCAAGCTGTACTACAGGGCAACAGTAATAAAAACTGCATGGTATTGGCATAGAAACAGAAAGGAGGATCAATGGAATCGCATAGAAGACCCAGAAATAAACCCACACACCTATGAATACTCAATATTTGACAAAGAAGCCAAATCCATTCAATGGAAAAAAGACAGCATCTTCAACAAATGGTGCTGGACCAACTGGATGTCTACATGCAGAAAAATGAAAATAGACCCATATTTATCACCCTGCACAAAACTAAAGTCCAAGTGGATCAAGGACCTCAACATAAAACCAGATACTCTAAATCAGCTGGAAAAAAAAGTGGGAAACAGCCTAGAACTCATTGGCACAGGAGACAACTTCCTGAACAGAACACCAACAGCACAGGCTCTAAGAGCAACAATCAATAAATGGGACCTCATGAAACTGAAAAGCTTCTGTAAAGCAAAAGACACTGTCATCAAAACAAATAGACAGCCTACAGATTGGGAAAGAATCTTCACCAACCCTTTATCTGACAGAGGGCTAATATCAAGTATATATAAAGAACTAAAGAAGCAGAAAAGCAACAAACCAAGTAATCCAATTAAAAAATGGGGAACAGAGCTAAACAGAGAATTCTCGAAAGAGGAACATCGAATGGCAGAGAAACACTTAAAGAAATGCTCAACCTCATTAGCCATTAGGGAAATGCAAATCAAAACGACCCTGAGATTTCACCTTACACCCATCAGAATGGCCAAGATGAAAAACTCAAGTGATAGCACATGCTGGAGAGGTTGTGGAGAAAAGGGAACCCTCCTCCATTGCTGGTGGGAATGTAAACTGGTTCAACCACTCTGGAAGTCAATCTGGCGCTTTCTCAGACAACTAGGAGTAGTGCTACCTCAAGACCCAGCTATACCACTCCTAGGTATATACCCAAAATTTGCTCAAGTACACAACAAGGACATTTGTTCAACCATGTTCGTAGCAGCTTTATTTGTAATAGCCAGAACTTGGAAACAACCCAGATGTCCATCAACGGAGGAATGGATACAGAAATTGTGGTATTTTTACACAATGGAATACTACTCAGCAATCAAAAAGGAGGAAATCATGAAATTTGCAGGCAAGTGGTGGGATCTAGAAAAGATCATTCTGAGTGAAGTATCCCAGAAGGAGAAAGACAAACTTGGTATATACTCGCTTATATAGACCTACAAGACATGATAAACATAATGAAATCTACACACCTAAAGAAGATAATCAAGAAAGTGGACACAGGCGAAGGTGATTAATCCTCATTTAGAAAGACAAATGGGATGTGCCTTGAACTTATGACAGGAGTCTACCACAAAAGGCATCTGAAAGACTCTACCTAGCAGTGTTTCAAAGCAGACACTAAGACTCATAACCAAACCCTCGGCAGAGTGCAGGGAATCATATGAAAGAAGGGAAGTTAGTATGATATGGAAAGGATAGGAGCTCTACAAGGACCAAACATATCTGGGCACAGGGTCTTTTCTGAGACTGACACTCAACCAAGGACCATCTATGGATATAACCTAGAACTTCTGCTCGGATGTGGCCCATGGTAGCTCAGTAACCAAGTAGTTTTCCAAAGTAA
>NW_026595341.1:0-31502 GCF_907164565.1 Psammomys obesus | reverse complement strand
TTGAACTTATGACAGGAGTCTACCACAAAAGGCATCTGAAAGACTCTACCTAGCAGTGTTTCAAAGCAGACACTAAGACTCATAACCAAACCCTCGGCAGAGTGCAGGGAATCATATGAAAGAAGGGAAGTTAGTATGATATGGAAAGGATAGGAGCTCTACAAGGACCAAATATATCTGGGCACAGGGTCTTTTCTGAGACTGAAACTCAACCAAGGACCATCTATGGATATAACCTAGAACTTCTGCTCGGATGTGGCCTGTGGTAGCTCAGTAACCAAGTAGTTTTCCAAAGTAAGGGGGACACGGACTATTTCTAACAGGATCTCAAGGGCAGGCTGTTTGACACCTCCCCCCAGGGGAGGAGCAGTCTGTTAGGCCACAGAGGAGGACTTTGCAGCCAGCCCTGAAGATACCTGATAAAACAGGGACAGATGAAAGGGGAGGAGGTCCTCCCCTATCAGGGGACTTGGAAAGGGGCAGGGAGGAGACCAGGGAGGGAGTGTGGGGTTGGGGAGGGAATGAGGGAGCGGGATACAGCTGGGACACGGAGTTAACAAAATGTAACTAAAAAGAAAAAAAAAATAAAATAAAATTAAAAAAAAAAAAAACAAAAACAGCAGCATAGTGTGGTGAATAGTTTTTATATACCTGAAATTACTTTCTTATCACCAATCTTAAAACACCTTCTCAAACCCTCAGACACTTTATCAGAAACTCAAAACCTCACAGAGATCTCTCAGAAAGGTTACCTTCAAATGAGAGTAACTCAATTATTACTCTAGATATACCACAAAAGACCTTATTGTTAAATAAAAAAAATCATAGATTTTTTTTTTTTTACCTTGTATCAACTTCATTAATAGCTACAAAGTTACAAGTAAGCATCAGAAGCTGGTGAAATGCTAGGAGGTCTGATTTGGCCAGTGCCACTTCTCAAGTTTCTTTTCGCTGTATGTGGTGGTCAAGATTTATCATGTCTTCTAAATGATACATGTGCCTGAGTCACATGCAAAAAGATGAATGCTCAGTAACTATGTATTTTTGTTTTATTCTCTTCTTTATATTATTTTTATTCAGCAGAGATTCCAATAATTATGTTTATTTTTATTTTTTGTAAGCACTCCTAGACAGAAAAAGTATATCCCAAAGAAAACCGGAACTGGTAAATCCTACCTTGGAAACACTGCCAGCATAATTGCCCGGAAGCCTGTAATTAGCACACCAAAACAACAACAACAACAAAAACAAAAAAAAACAAAAACAAAGAAACAAAAAACATAGCAAGGTCAACTCCTTCCTTTTTTTTCTGGGGATGCATCTCCCATGTACATGTAAGGAAAGAATACAAGTTTCTTTCTAATCAGCTCCTTCACACCTGACATTTAACTTCACTTTCATGGGTGTTTGTGTTGTGCCTTGTGTCTTGAAGGAATGCAACCGCTGGGACAAAATATGACTCATCACCATGGACAGAAATTATACAGATCTTTGTAAAAAACAAAACATCTTATCACTTTGTAATCAGCTAAGTGCGAATACTAAGATTTCTTTGGGTCTTGACCTTAATTTTTGCCGTCTTCAAACATGGGACAATTTTATTGAAATAGTAGAGGGATAAATTGTACTGTAGATGCTGCTTGCTTTTAAACACCAGTTTTCTTTGGGATTATAAGCAGTATATTCCAACAGAATTTATGTAACACCCAAGCAATCCAGGTAGAGGAAAGCTTAGATTAAACAAGGAACTCAAGGCAATGCAAAGTCAAGGTGATAGCTATTTTTGCTACATCTTTAATGGTTTTCTTGTTTGGGTTTTTTTTTTTTTTTTTTTTTTTTTTGAGATGGGTCCGATTCTGTAGCCTAGGCTGGACATAAACTTGTGAGCCTCACACCTCAGCTTTACTGCTGGGAGTGTAGGAGTGCCATCATGCCTGGCATATAGTCTATTGTTTAGGTAGCTATGTAGGAATTAGTTAAATAGAAATGTTTTATCTATCAATAAACATGTATAAAAATTCTGAATAGATCACATTTAAAATTCAAAGTGAAAAACAAACATCAAACTTTCCTATTACTCCTGAGAACAAATGCCATCTGTTAGCCTTCGTGTGTTAGTAGGGAATAACAAAGAATTTACATGTGAAACCAGAGCATGCTTCCAAGGCCCATATTACCATTTTGGTTTTTAGTATTTTTAGAGCAGTTTTTTTAAGTCCATATTAAAAACATTTATCAATATTGAAAAAAATTTGAAAACTGAAAAAATATTGTCAAAGATTTTTAACAGTAAAATATTATCTATGAACAGAAATTCTGTGAAGATGGAAATCCAAATAAATAGTTTTATTTCTGAAATAAATGGACACAGAGAGACACAAGAATAAGACATAATAAGAACTGGTCCTCTTTCTTCTCATCTTTCTTAAATCCACTTGGAAATTCATCACCCAGCAACTGAGAAAGGCAATATAATATGCAGCCTCTGTATTAGCCTTGCCCAGAGGACCAAATCTGTTCTCAGTTCCCCTGGCCCAGCCTGCTCAATAAAGCAGGTTAGTTGTGTGACATAACCCTAGCTAGCCTCACTGTCCTTCCACATCTCAGACGACTAATACAAATTAGATGAGAAACTGAGACACTGACCCCAAACTCTAGGTGACAACACCTTTCAAATCTACATAGTCTTCCTTTAATGCAACTCACCCCTGCCCGCCCAATTTTAATCAAATCTTGAGAGGCATAAATATTATTTCGGAAAATAAGATTTCTTGTTAGGTTTGGCATTTGATAGCCTGAAGGTTTCCTGAAAACTGCTAAATATATCACTCACCAGCTGCTTTGTAAGTCTTCAGGAAAGTTTGACAAGTCTGAAGCCAATCTCAGTAGGATTTCTTCTACACCGTACCATTGGTTTCTTTTCTCCATTTAAACAGAATGCTAACCATCTTTTGAAACCTGATTTAGTGTGGAGCTATTGCTAACAATGACTTCTTAAGATTCATGGTATCAAAGCTGAATCAAGATAAGGTTATAAATTAAATAGTCCTATATCCCATACGGAAATGCTGTCATCAGAAGTCTCCTATCCATAAAAAGCCCAGAGCCAGACAGTTTCAGCTCAGAATTCTGCCAGACCATCAAAGAAGAGCTGACATCAATACTCTTCAAATTATTCCACAAAATAGAAACAGAAGGAACATTACCAAACTCATTCTATGAGGCCACAGTCACATTGATACCTAAACCATCCAAAGACCCTACAAAGAAAGAGATTTTCAGATCATTCTCCCTCATGAACATTTATGTAAAAATCCAAAATAAAAAATACTTGCAAAGAATCAGAAAACAGGACAGGAGGCTACCACAGAGGGCCTCTGAAAGACTCTAACCAGCATTGTATAAAAGCAGATAATGAGAATCATAAACAAACTTTGGGCAGCGTGCAGAGAACTTAAGAAAGAAGGGGGAGATAGTAAGACCTGGAGAGGACAGGAGCTTCACAAGGAGAGCAACAGAACCAAAATATATGGGCACAGGGATCTGAGACTCTTACTCCAACCAAGGACCATTCATGGAGATAACCTAGAACCCCTGCTCCGATGTAGCCCATCTGAGCTCAGTATCCAAGTGGGTACCCTAGTAAGGGGAACAGGGATTGTCTCTTAACTTAAACTCAGTGGCTAGCTCGTTGACCGCCTCCCCCAATTGGGAGAGCAGCCTTGCAAGGCCACAGAGGAGAACAATGCAGCCAATTCAGCTGAGACCAGATAAACTAGGGTCAGATGGAGGGGAGAAGGACCTTCCCTATCCGTGGACTTGGAGAGGGGCATAGGAGGAGATGATGGAGGGAAGATGGGATTGAGAGGTGAGGAGAGAGGAGGCTACAGCTGAGATACAAAGTGAATAAATTGTAATTAATATAAAAAATAAAAATTTAATTAAAAACAACTTGCAAAACTGGTCCAGGAACACATCAGAAATGTCATCCATCACGACCAACTAGGCTTCATTCCAGGCATGCAGGGGCTGTTCAACATATGAATATTCATCAGTGTAATCCACCATATAAACTAACTGAAAGAAAAAAGAATCCACATGATCATTTCTTTAGATATCAAGAAAGCATTTGACAAATTTAACACCCGTTCATGTTTAAAGCTTTGGAGAGATCAGGGATAGAAGGCACATACCTAAACATAGTAAAAGCAATATACTGCAAGCCTATAGCCAACATCAAACTAAATGGAGAGAAACTTAAAACAGTCCCACTGAAATGAGGAACAAGACAAGGCTGCCCACTCTCTCCTTATTTCTTCAATATAGTTCTTGAAGTCCTAGTTAGAGCAATAAGACAATTAAAGGAGATCAAAGGGATAAAAATCAGAAAGGAAGAAATCAAAGTACCATGATTCACAAATGATATGATAGTATACATGAGTGACCCCAAAAATTCAACCAGAGAACTCCTTCAGCTGATAAACACCTTCAACAAAGTGGCTGGATACAAAATCAACTCAAAAAAAATCTGAAATCCTCCTGCATACAAAAGACAAAAAGGCTGAGAAAGAAATTAGGGAAACAACACCATTCACAATAGCCACTAATAACATAAAATACCTTGGTGTGACTCTAACCAAGCAAGTGAAAGACCTATTTGAAAAAAAAAAAATTCAAGTCTCTGAAGAAAGAAATTGAAGAAGATATCAGCAGATGGAAAGATCTCCCATGCTCATACATCACTAGGATTAACATAGTGAAAATGGTTATTCTACCAAAAGCAATCTACAGATTCAATGCAATTCCAATCAAATGCTAACACAATTCTTTACAGATATTGAAGGAACAATTCTCAATTTCACATGGGAAAAAAAAAAACCGGAATTGCTAAAACAATCCTGCACAATAAAAGATCTTCAGGAGGTATCTCCATCCCGGATCTCAAGCTGTACTATGGAGCAACAGTCATAAAAAAAAAAAAAAAAAACAGCATGGTAGTGGCATAGAAGCAGACTGGTGGACCAATGGAATAGAAAAGATAACCCAGAAATACCTATGAAATACCTATGGAAGCTTAATTTTGACAAAGAAGTCCAAACCATACTATGGGAAAAAGACAACATCTTCAACAAACTTTGCTGGTCTAACTGGATGTCTACATGTAGAAAAATGCAAATAGATCCATATTTATCACCCTGTGCAAAGTTAAAGTCCAAGTGGATCAAACACCTCAGATACACTAAATTGGTTAAAAGAAAAAGTGGGGAAGAGCCATGACCTCATTGGCACAAGAGATAACTTCCTGAAGAGAACACCAACAGCACAGGCTCTAAGATCAACAATCAATAAATGGGACCTCATGAAAGGAGGTCCTCCCCTATCAGTGGACTTGGAAAGGAGCAGGGAGATGAGGGAGGGAGGGTGAGATTGGGAGGGAATGAGGGAGCGGGATACAGCTGGGATACAGAGTTAATAAAATGTAACTAATAATAAAAATAAAAAAGAAAAATTAAAAAAAAGAAAAGCTTCTTTAAAGCAAAGGACACTGTCATCAGAACAAAACGATAGCCTTCAGACTGGGAAAGGATCTCCACCAATCCTATATCTGACAGAGGGCTGATATCCAGAATATAAAAAGAACTCAAAAAGTTAAACACCAACAAACCAAGTAATCCAATTAAAAATGGGGTACAGAGCTAAACAATGAATTCTCAACAGAGGAATATTGAATGGTAGAACAACACTTAAAGAAATGCTCAACATTCTTAGTAGTCCAGGAAATGCAAATCAAAATGACCCTGAGATTCCACTTCCTACCCATCAGGATGGCTAACATCAAAAACTCAAGGGATGATGCATGCTGGAGAGGTTGTGGAGAAAGGGGAACCCTCCTCCATTGTAGGTAGGAATGTAAACTTGTACAATCACTCTGTAAATCACTCTGGCACTTCCTTAGAAAATTCAGAATATTGCTACCTCAAGATGCAGCTACACCATTCCTAGGCATATACCCAAAAGATGCCACACCATTCAATAAGGACATTTTTCTCAACCACGTTTGTAGCAGCTCTATATGTAGTAGCCAGAATCTGGAAACAACCTAGATTTCCCTCAGTGGAGGAATGGATACAGAAAGTGTGATACATTTATACTATGGAATATTACTCAGCAATTAAAAACAAGGAATCATGATATTTGTAGGCAAATTGTGGGGACTAGAAAAGATCATCCTGAGTGAGGTAACCCAGAAGCAGAAAGACATGCATGGTATATACTCACTTATAAGTGTATATTAGACATATAATATAGGATAAACATACTAAAATCTGTACACCTAAAAAAGCTAAACAAGGAAGACCCTAGGGAAGACACTTAATCTTCATTCAGAAGGGCAAATAGGATAGACATCGGAAGTAGGAGAAGACAATGAACAGGATAGGAGCCTTCCACAGAGGACCTGTGAAAGACTACCCACCAGGGTATCGAAGAAGATACTGAGACTCAGTCAAACTTTCTGCAGAGTTCCAGAATCATTATGGAAGAAGAGGGAGATTGAAAGACCTGGAGGGGACAGGAACTCCACAAGGAGAACAACAGAGCCAAAATACCTGGGCCCAGGGGGACCTGCAGAGATTGAAACTCCAGCTAAGATCTATGCATGGAGATGACCTAGAGCCACTGTTCAAAGGAAGCACATAGGCTGCTTAATTTCCAAGTGGGTACCCTAGTAAGGGGTACAGGGGCTGTATCTGACATGAAATCAGTGGCAGGCTCTTTAATCACGTCCCCCTGGGGGTTGCAGCCTTGCCATGTCCCAGAGGAAGATGATGCAGCCAGCCTTGATGAGACCTGACAGGCTAGGGTCAGATAGAAGGGAAGGAGGACCTCCTCCCCTATCAGGGTACTAGGGAAAGGGCATAGAGGGAGAAGAGAGCAGGAAGGTGGGCCTGGGAGGAAACAAGGGAGAGGGCTGCAGCGGGGATACAGAGTGAACAAATTGTAATAAATAAATGTATAAATAAAATAAAATTTAAAAAGGTTCATGGTATCTTGAAAATTCACAGACATCCAGTCATCAACAGGGCTTTCAATTTGTATATTAAAACTTTTAGAGAAATCTAATGTATGACTTCCCTTTCTATTTTAGTGTAAGCATCCCCAGGCAGTTAGAATGAACATCATGCACAGTTTAAGAAACCTTCCAGCATGTGCACTTACTATGCTGAATTCGGTTTTCACTGTGAGACTGTAATAAAAGCCCCCAGACTTATTCTTTTGAAAAACATAGAACATCAGAAGGAATGAAATGGGAAAATATATGAGATTTCATGAAATCATCACCCCATAAAGAAATGTAGCACCATAATTTGGCAAGGGCCAATATTTTAAAAATAGATTAATTTGTTTTTTGTGTATGTATGTGTTTTGCCTGCATGTGTGTCTGTGTACCATATGTGTAGTACCTGTGCAGGTCACAAGGGTTCCAGATCTCCTGGAACTGGAGTTAGGATCATTTTGAGCCTCCATGTTGGGTGCAGGGACATGAACCTGGGTCCTCTAAATATGAGCAACTACTCTTTACTCTTCGGCCATCTCTCTATCCCCTGAAGGACCAGTTTTTAAAATAGGACTTATAACTCCGATGAACACAGATATCTCAGAGTAGATGGGTGCTTATAAAATGTACATTAGAATTAACTTCTTTTAAGAAACAAGCTTGTTAAAGTAGGACAGATAAATGGAGCAAAAACTGATCCCCCCCCCACTTAGGGAGGAACATGATAATGTTTTTTGGACTCCAAGTCCTAACAGGGATGTCCTGAGTTGCTGAGAATTGTCCACATAATTTTCAATGTGGAGTTTGAGAGCTGACCTGGGTCAGGGGAACATATCACCAAGAAAATTGCAGTGCAGTGGGAGAACAGCTGGACCCTGGCAGCAGCAGTGGGCCAGCCAGGCAATTTATAGGAAGAGCAAAGAAGAGGGCAGACCAGGGGTAACCTCTTACTTCCAGGGCTCCCTCTAATCTGCTGGGCAGTATGAAATGGATACTGACCATTAGTTTCCAAGAGCCTGAATGATGTTATTAATTAAATTTTAGCAGAAAAATACATATTTGAAAATACTGAGCCAATAAATTGGATCCGTACTCTCTGTGACAATAATTACTAGTATATTATATTTCCTTTCACATTTTTCTATCATCGTGGCTACATCTGTAATGTCTGAGTATACATGCACGTATTTTATCTTTAAAAGTAGTGGTTTTATGTAACCTTATCTCTATGTTAAGATTACAAGATTCTTAACTCTGGGTTTTCTCTGACAACATAAAGGTGAGTTGAAAGAATCTTATCATCATGTGAATGAATATTTTAAACCTGTATTCAACCCTGGAAATATAAGTATCCTTAAAAGGGAAAACACACACACACACACACACACACACACACACACACACACACACACACCAGCAACATTCTAAGGGTCCTGCAGGATGTGGGTGGATATTTTAAGTTCTTTGGACATCTTTTTGTTTCTCTAAACATGATTATGATAATGTCTTCATGCCCTTCATCAGTCACAACAACTTACTACCTATTACCATGACATCATAAGAACAAAGAAAGTTCCTACTTGATTGTAAACCTGAGAGCATGAAAGAACAACAAGGTTGACTTTCTCCATGGAGCGTGTTAACTGTCTGTGTCCCTTGAATGGAAGCTGTATGTATTTGTGGGTGTTTAAAAATACACGATTAAGCAGGTCAAATGTTCTTTTCCTCACGAGTTATAGTTTTCTGAATTCCATTCTTGCGATTGAAGTCACCTTGTCCACTTTCATCTGGTAACTCTCCAGCGACGGTTAGAAAGTAGACCTCCTAATTTGACTGCTGATTGCACAATACTGAGCAGAGGTTCGTAAGCATAGCCTAGTGCCCACACTTGTGATATACGAACAAGGTCAGGCATGGCACTCCAAGTCTGCCAGTGCAATTAGGAGGGTATTGGATGTGTCAGCTAAGTGTAAAATACCCCTGTGCTGCAGAGTGAAGCCTTCATTTTCTAAGTAAATTAACTGTAATAACTATCAAACTACAGCTGGTAAGCAAGCCAGCCATCTGTGAAAAGGGACTCTATCGATAGCAAAAGCCTTGTTAGACATTTTTTGGAGATGGGGAAAATTCAAACAAGCAGAGCTGTGTTTGAGACTATGAAAAGCAGAAGACAACACAAAAAATTATAACCCTATTACCTTTCCTCTACAAAGAAAAACAGCACGTAGATGAGAGAAAAAAATGGAATGGATAAGCAATTCACCGAGAGCTTGGTGCAGGTAGAATAAAGTGGGAGGTGAGAGGTTAGGACATTTAAAGTTCATGGCAGTTTGAGACAGCATGACCACATAAGGACCTCTGTCTTGTTTGTTTTGTTTTCGAGACAGGGTTTTTCTACGTAACAGAGTGGCTGCCCTGGAACTCACTTTGTAGACCAGGCTGGGCTTGAACTCACAGAGATCTGCCTGCATTTGCCTCCTGAGTGCTGTGATTAAAGGCTTGTGCTACCACTACCTGGCTTCACATAAGGAATCTCTGACCTGGTCCGTTTTGTATTCATTCTATGAATTGCTCTGGGGATTTACTATTACCTGCATAATTTAGTCGTATGCCACAGAATTCATTTGTGAAGGATTCCCCCAACCCCTAATTGTAAGCACAGAAAAATTTTTTAATTTTTTATATTAATTACAGTTTATTGACTTTGTATCCCAGCTATACTCCCTCCCTCCTCTCCTGCCAGTCCTTCTCTCTCCATCATCTCCTCCCATGCCCCTCTCCAAGTCCACGCATAGGGGAGGTCCTCCTCCCCTTTCATCTGACCCTAGCTTATCAGGTCTCATCAGAACTGGCTTCATTGTCCTCCTCTGTGGCCTGGCAAGGCTGTTCCCCCATCCAGGGGAGGCAGTCAAAGAGCTAACTACTGAGTTCATGTCTGAGGATAGTCCCTGTTCTCCTTACTAGGGTACCCACTTGGATACTGAACTCAGATGGGCTACATCTGAGCAGGGGTTCTAGGTTATATCCATGAATCGTCCTTGGTTGGAGTATCAGTCTCAGAAAAGATACTTGTGCTCAGATATTTTGGTTCTGTTGCTCTCCTTGTGGAGCTCCTGTCCTCTCCAGGTCTTACTATCTCCCCCTTCTTTTCCTTGCATGCTGCCCAAAGTTTGGTTATGAGTCTCATTATCTGCTTTTTATACAATGATGGTTAGAGTCTTTCAGAGGCCCTCTGTGGAAGGCTCCTGTAATGTTTCCTGTTTTTTCCTTCTTCCAAAGTTCATCCCATTTTCCTTTGAGTGAGGATTGATCATCTTACCCAGGGTCCTCCTTCTAGCTCACCTTCTTTAGATATTGAGATTTTTGTAGGTTTATCCTATATTATATGTCTAATATCCACTTATAAGTGAGTATATACTGTGTGTGTCTTTCTGTTTCTAGGATACCTCAGTCAAGATGATCTTTTCTAGATCTCACCATTTGCCTGCAAATTTCATGATTTCTTTGTTTTTAATTGCTGAGTAGTATTCCATTGTGTAAATGTGCCACAATTTCTGTATCCATCACTCAGCTGAGGAACATATGAGTTGTTTCCATGTTCTGGGAATTATGAATAAAGCTGCTACCAACATGGTTGAACAAATGTCCTTTTGTATTTGAGTGTATTTTGGATATATGCCTAGTAGTGGTATAGCTGGATCTTGAGGAATCACTATTCCTAATTGTCTGAGAAAATGCCAGATTGATTTCCAAAGTGGTTGTACCAGTTTACATTCCCACCAGCAATGGAGGAGGGTTCCCCTTTCTCCACATCCTCTCCAGCATGTATTGTTGTTTGATTTTTTGATCTTAGCCATTCTGATGGGTATAAGGTGAAATTTCAGGGTTGTTTTGATTTGCATCTCCCTAATGGCTAAGGACATTGAGCATTTCTTTAAGTGTTTCTCTGCCATTCTATATTCATATACAGAGAATTCTCTGTTTAACTCTATATCCCATTTTTTTAATTGGATTACTTGATTTGTTGCTTTTTAACTTCTTTAGTTCTTAACATATTCTGGATATTAACCTTCTGTCAGATAGAGGGTTGGTGAAGATCTTTCCCAGTCTGTAGTCTGTCGTTTTGTTCTGAAGACAGTATTCTTTGGTTTAAAGAAGCTTTTCAGTTTCATGAGGTCCCATTTATTGATTGTTGATCTTAGAGCCTGTGCTGTTGGTGTTCTGTTCAGGAAGTTGTCTCCTGTGCCAATGAGTTCTAGGCTCTTCCCTACTTTTTCTTCTAACAGGTTTAGTGTGTCTGTTTTTATGTTGAGGTCTTTGATCCACTTGGACTTTAGTTTTGTGCAGGGTGATAAGTATGGATCTATTTGCATTTTCTACATATAGATATCCAGTTAGTCCAGCTCCATTTGTTGAAGATGCTGTCTTTTTTCCATTGTATGGTTTTGGCATCTTTATAAAAAATCAAGTATCTGTAGGTGTATCCCCTTGATCTCCTTTAATTTTCTTATTGCTGTAGCTAGGACTTCAAGTACTATGTTGAAGAGATATAGAGAGAGTGGGCAGCCTTGCCTTGTCCCTGATTTCAGTGGGATTGCTTTAAGTTTCTCTCCATTGAGTTTGATGTTGGCTATAGCCTTGCTGTATATTGTCTTTACTATGTTTAGGTATGTGCCTTGTATCCCTGATCTCTTCAAGACTTTAAACATGAATGGGTTTTGGATTTTGTCAAAGTAAGCACAGAATTTTAAGTTTTTTTTCCTCATTTTAATTTTTTTTATTAATTACAATTTATTCACTTTGTATTCCAGCTGCACCCCCTCCCTTATCCCCTCCCAATTCCTCCCTCCCCCCTTTTCTCCCATGCCCCTCCAGAAGTCCTTCTCCCCTTTCCTCTGTTCTTAGTCTATCAGATCTCATCTGAACTGGCTGCATTGTCTTTCTTTGTGGCCTGGTAAGGCGGCTCTGTGCTCATGGAGAGGTGATCAAAGATCCAGCTACTGAGTTCTTGTCAGAGACAGACCCTTTTCCCCTTACTAGGGTACCCATTTCATCAATGAGTTGCCATGGGCTACATCTGTGCCTAGGTTATTTCCATGCAGTGTCTTTGGTTGGAGTAACAGTCTCAGAAAAGACCCCAGTGACCAGATTTGTTGGTTCTGTTTCTCTCCTTGTGGCGCTCCTGTCCCCTTCAGATCTTTTTATCTCCCCCTTCTTTCATAAGATTCCCTGTACTCTGCCCAAAGTTTGGTCATGAGTCTCAGCATCTGCTTTGAAACCCTGCTGAGTAGAGTTTTTCAGAGGCTCTATGTGGTAGGCTTTCTCCTGTTCCTTGTTTTCTCCTTTTTCGAATGTCCATCCTGTTTGCCTTTCTGGATGAGGATTGATCTTACTGAGGGTCCTCCTTCTTGCTTAGATTCTTAAGGTGTTTTTTAACCTTGTCTTATTCTTATCTGTAAATGTCTTAAAATGGTATTCATGTTTAAAACTCTTTAGCCTGGATGGATATGAAACTGGTTTTAACATCATCGTAGAAACCTCTGTTGGAGACAAGATGACCTGTCATACTTTTATTGAGATGCCTAGATATTTCTTATCCACCAAGTGAGAGGGGATAATCTACTAAAAGGAAGAGAGATTTGTTTCAGCTTATGCTCTCTAAGGATGTAGCCAAAGGCACAACTCCCTCCTATGAGACTCTATCTCTTACAGCTTTACCACTTTCCATAAGTGGCACAGCTTGGCACCCAAGAATCCTGTAGCATATGAGCTTTTAGGGGACACAAACGGCAAAATTCCTTTAACAAAGATATATCTTACCTAAGGTCTTTCAGAGAAGAGAATAGACACAGATTCATTAAAAAAATCAGTTGGGTCATGTTCTGATTAGGTCAAACATTTAAACCCATAGATTCTTAGTTATATATGTTTTCTATTCATAAAGAAACATAGTATGTTTCTTAAATGATCTTACAAGGCAGGCATGCAATTATACCTTGCCGTATAGGGGAATGCTCAGTAGCATGTAGTTTCTTCTCTCTTCTATTGAAACCATGGCATAGCAGCTGAAATTTGCCCACTCCCAAATGTCATTCACTAAAACCCTCCTAAAGTGTTTTCCCAAGGAAATCATGATAGCATGAGGAAATCTTTACGACTATTTAATTGAAGATACTGTCAGAAAGAAAGTCATTAGTAAGGCATTAGGAATGAAGAGACATATGAGGAAGAACATAAAACTCAACCAGAGAGGTATCACAAAAGCAAACATCTACACAGGCTGCCGAGTGAGGGAATGCCTTTTTTAGAAGAATTTTCAAGATTTGATTTTATTCAGGGCTTTGTATTTCCACACACAGGAAGTCCTACCATAACGAAGCTCTTTATTTCTGCCTGCATTACAATATGTGCTGCAAATCAATGATTGAAAAAATTCCTTGAGGGGCAATAACACCAAATAAATACATAATTATTATTTGGGATCATTTATTTCACTTGAGAAAAAAATGTTGACAGCTTCATTATGTCAGGCAGGCCTTTGAAAGCTGGTAACTTATTCTGTCGTCTTTGAGAGTGTGTTTTTTAGACGGTACTTTGTATGAGTTCATGAATGGCAGCTGGAAGCACTGTTAAATGCTACGCACAGTGAACATACCGTTTTCTCCATTTAATTTCGTGTATGGAAATTAATATGGGAAGTCTGGCTTGGGAGCAGAATGTATGAAAAACACCCAGGGCTTTTTGAAGATCACAAGGCCAAACTGGTGACATATTTGTCAAAGGAAGCTAATTCTCAGGCTGCATTGTTAGAAAAATGGAACATCTTACTCCTGCAACATGCCTTTCATGAGAACACCTCTCCCTGGAATGCTGTGTAAACTCCAAATCGTACTTTCAGAGACAGACAACTGAGGCCGGCATTGCACTGAAAAAGACTCAACCATCTGTGAGTCCAAAATCAGGAAAACAGAAACAAAAACAAAACATTTATTCAGAAATATGATCCTAGAGGACAAAACCTACGTTGTTGTAGATAGCAACCCTTTGACAAAAGAGAAGTGTATAAAATTAATTATTTGATTACAGGAAGCTGGTCACCCCAGCACTTAGGAAGTAGTGGAAGGAGGCCTCTGTATTGAAGGACACAGCCTGTGGACGCCGCGTCCTCTTATCTGCAAAGTTCTGATGAGAAGAGAGAAACAAAAGAAAACTCATAAGCCTGTTATTGCGACCTTCCTGAGAACTAGTTTTCTAATACTAGATGCATGATTTAGAACATTCCAGTCACAGTTCTTTTCCAGGTGATAGGATGAAATACATCTGATTTTCAGTCTTAAATTTAAGATGCATTTTAGTATATTATATTCATGTTGTGATGAAATTAGTTATTTTATATAATTGATTTAGGTCAAATATTTTGTCACATTTTAATTTACCTTTTTTTTGTGTGTGTGTGTGTGTAACTGATTATATGTGTGCATGTGTGTGTAGCATAGCACACCTCTGGGGGTCACAGAACAACTTTTAGTTTCTACCATACGGGTTTTGGGATGCAACTCTGGTTGCTATCATTGGTGACAAACATCTTTACCCACTGATCCATCTCACTGAACCTAAAATTATTTTTAAATTCATTTATGGAATACAGGTAGAATGCAACTTACCTATAATGTTTGGGACCAGAAATGTTTTAGATTTAATGTTAAGGTATCTTGGTAATGCAACCTAAGTCTGAATCAAGTAGATTTATTCATATCCACCATGTAGATATATGCTGAAACTAATTTTGTACAACACTATGAGAGGGTCCTTGATTTGAGTATGATCAAGCATGGGTTATGTATATAATTTTTACTTGTGGTGCTATATCTACTATGTAATACTGCAGAATTTTGTTCTCAGATTTGGAATGGTTAACTGTTAATATACTTTTACATTCTATAATTACCTGGCTTTGTAATTTTAAAGTTCTGTTGTTATTCAGATGAGCGTAATTCTGCATAAGTTACAACCAGATTTAATTCTCTGTCATGTCTGTCATTGAGGAGAAAGTAAGAACTGTTTGCAACTTTAACTATAATGAAAATAACATATGAATAAAAACATATTATTTGTGCTTTCTTCGATTGTTTAAAAGAAATTTACACATATAATAATTTCTGTCCCAATTCTTTCTCCAAACTCACAGGTTCAATTCCATGTCAAACAAACAAACAAATAAACAAACTAAAACAATAAATAAACACCCCATACTAAAAGCAATGAAACATATGAATACTCAAGCCAAACCTTTCCCCTAACCAAAACAAACATGCAAGTTAATAATGGGAAAAAAAATCAACCCATAAACTGTGGACTTTAGAAGAAATATAACAAATGGCTGGCTAGGAAGCACTCCAAATGCAGAGGAAGGAGGAAGATTCCTGAGTCTTTCCATGCCAAAGTGGGGAACAGTGTGTCAGACCACCACAGAGGGCTATGTAGCCAATCTTTGTCTTAAGTAAGTAAGTAAATAAAGTAAGTAAGTAAATAGGAAATGGAAGAGGCTTAATCTTAGAAGATCCAGAGTTGCAAACCTTCAGCAATTTTGTTTTATCATTTAGGAGATTTCAAATTTCAGAATATTAATGACAGTAGCTCATTTGATGCAAAGTATGCATGGTGAGATTTTTAGTTTGTCAACTTAGGAATATCACTTTAGTAGAACTAAAATCAGAAATAGAGATGTTTTCTTCTGAGGCTAGAACAAGGTTGAAAGTACTGAAGGAAGAAAGCATCATTGTTCTTTAAGCATTTTAAATTTTACTTTTGTCTCTTATACAGCTATATAAAGTCAATCCGGGTGCTGTAGCAAGCCAGCAGGAAGAACTTTGAAATCTTGAGGTTGAGGAATTGCAATTTGAGGACTGTGACAAGAGGCAGTTACACCAAACAATGCCGAAATGTGGACAGGATCTGTATCCTAATAGCATGGAAACAACTTTTTAGGGATACCTAGTTAAATAGCAAGATCAGTGTCTTCTCGATTCAATGCAGTTTGTCAAGGAAATATAGCACATTTGATCCATGTTATGAACTTAAGAAATGGTATAAAATTCTCCTGGGATCTCTCTTGTTCCTTTGTTTTTTTTTGAAAGTACTATTTTAATTAAGTTCACTACACTGAATATTGCCTTCACATTATTTTATTACTCCATTAATCCAGCATTCATTTATCTTTTTTAAAAAATTGGCTTTATATCTCAGCTTTTCCTCAAGCTAGTGATCTCCATCCTCTTGTTTTATAAGTGTGTAGCACTACATCTGGAATCCTAGGTTCTTTTTATTTATATATTTTGATGATTTCCTATAATATATTTTGATCATATTTGTTTCCCTCCCCAATTTCTCCCAGATCACCCATACCTCAATCTCCATACAACTTCATGCTTTATGCTCTCTTAAAAAAGAGAAAGGAAAAAAAAAAAAAGAAACAAAAGCACACACATATATACATGGGGTCTGATTTGTGTTGGCACTATGTTCTTGAGCATGGAGTCTGGCCTGAAGTGTAATTAATAGTGTCATTCCACTGAAGAAACTGACTTTCCCTCTCCCATCATCTCTCAATTGCAAATAGTTTCTTGGCTAGGAGTGGGATTTTTCTTATCTGTGCTGGGATTTTATCTGATTTGAACTTATGTAGGTCTTGTGCATGCTGTCAGCTTCTGTGATTTATATGTTCATAGCTCTGTTGTGTTTTGAAAACACTATTTTCTTAGAGTCGCCAACCACATCTTGTCCTTTAATCTTTCTGCCTCCCTTTGTAGATAGATGCTTTTACCTTGTGAGGAAAGGTTTGATAAAGACATGCCTGTTCAAATTGAGTAGCTCTAGTTTTTTTCCCCCTTGCACCTTGTCTAAGCCATTGCATTAATTATCCACTGCAAGATGAGGGTTGAGGGAACTTGACATGTAATTAGTAATATGTCATTAGGAGTAACTTTATTGCTATTTTTCTTTAGTTGAAAAATAGTATCAGGTTTTCTGTTAGGGATCATGACCAATGTAGTTTCAGGCTCTTAGGCCCTTTAGCAGTGCCAGGTATGGTTGATCTCATGAAGCAGGCCATGAATCTATTTAAAAAATGATTGGTTACTCCCATGATATCTGTGCCACTATTGCACCAGTGGACCTATTGTATCGCAAGAATATTGCTATTTTTCTCACAGGGTGTGTAGCTGAGTGAGGTTGGAATTACTTTTCTCATAAAGTGACAGTGTGAGCGCTAGCCAGGACAGCTGAATCTTCCATTTACATACCAGATCAAGGTTTTACGACTTAAGGTATGTGCTATTATCAGAAATAGAATTGTATCATCACGTTCTGAAGGGTAACAGGTAGCTTTGGCAATAGCCTGAAAAGTTTTAAGTGGTCTGTGGGACCCCTATGGTCAATGATACAAATAGATATAAAGATAAGTAAAGATAATCTATTATTTATACTATGGATTTTTTTGTATATGACAACTAATTGGGGTCTTGGCTTCCATATTATATGGTGACTCTACTTAAACTCCTACATATGGCTATATTTTAAGAAGATTCTACAGTAGTAGGATTCTATATGTCTCTTCAAAAGGCCCTTTGTGTTAGTTATCCCTTCATATATTCTCTCCTCTACTCTACCCTCTCATTCCTATCCCAATATAATGTTCCTGTTAAAATGCATTCTGTGCCCCCCTTATAACACTGTATTCTATTTCCCCTTTTTTGGAAGATCCCCTTCTTTACCCTGGTCCATTACTAGCCCCCTGTCTTAATTACTTTTCTATTGCCATGACAAAACAGCATGACCAAGGCAACATATATATGTGTATATATGTATAATGTTTTATATGTGTGTATACATATAAAACATTAAATGATGGGCTCATCCTGTATACCAAAGACAAAAGTGCTGAGAAAGGAATTAGAGAAACAATAGCCTTCACAATAGCAACTAACAACATAAAGTACCTTGGTGTGACTCTAATCAAGCAAGTGAAAGACCTGTTTGGAAAAAAACAAACAAAAACCTTCAAGTCTCTGAAGAAAGAAATTGAAGAAGATATCAGAAGATAGAAAGATCTCCTCTTCTCATGGATAGGTAGGATTAACATAGTGAAAATGGTCAGCCTGCCAAAAGCCATCTGCAGATTCAACGCAATTCCCATCAAAATACCAACACAATTCTTTACAGAACTTGGAAGAAAAATTCTCAACTTCATATGGAAAAACAAAAAACCAAGAATTGCCAAAATGATCTTGTACAACAACCAATCATCTGGAGATATTTCCATCCCTGATCTCAAGCTATACCTCAGAGTAATAGTAATAAAAACATGCATAGATAAGTCTATTGCTCTCGCTCTAACTGCTTGGAGTGGGCTAAACAGACTTCATTTCCTAGCTTTTAATGTCTTTACCTAAGATTTGTACATCAGGATTTCCACAAGCATCAGGTATGACTCAAATGTTGTGATGCCTAGAGTAATTAAAGGAAAACTAACAACATATAAAAATCACATTAAGCAACATACTCTACCTGCCACTTTTCTCAGCAAATCTCCTTTAAATTTACTTCAGTAAATCTGAGCCTCATATCTGTACTTCCTTGCAATCTACAGCACAGCTTTTATCCTCCTTACTCTTTCAGTGTTTGTACATCAAATGTTGCCTAGCTAAAAATCACAGTGCTCTGCATTTCTCTCCACTTTCTAGTTTGTTATCTTCTTTTAGCACGATTATACTCTCTGCTTCCATGTCACTGTTCTGTGCAACCGCGTAACTGTTTCCTTTCCAACTCTCCTTTGATTTTGAACTATAAGCTCCAAGGGACTTTTCTGAGTTTTCCTTTCCCATATTATTTTTTTCTGATGAGTCATCTATTGGCATAATTGCAAGTAAATTATTTTGCATATTCACAGAAGTATACCCATTCAATTTCGCTCTTGAGTTCCACACCCAAATCAGCAATTAATGAGTGTTGTTCGAACAGGTTTTGATCTTTTTATCTCACAGTAGTCATATCTACAGTCAAACTTGTTTTTTTTTCCCATGAATTTTTTGTGTGAAATTTTGCAAGGTTATTGGCTTTATTTTATTTTACAGTCAACTAGACATGAAAATTTAAAGTTAATCTTTATTTATTTATTTTTGAAACAAAGCTTAGGAAACTGCCAAGAAAAGTCAAAATCCTTACAGGATTTTTGCTGTTGATGGTTGTTCTGTTGTTTGCAATGCATTTGCCTCCTCCTCACTGTTAACATGGCTAACAGCCTGGCACAAACTTTGACTTCAATAGTTTGAACAACTATAATAGCTTCCAAATTGTTCTTCTTACCTCTAGCTTCCAGACTTCTCAATCAATACATCTCACCGCTGTAGGAGTTTCTAAAATCAAATGCCTTATCATGTCATTTTATGATTCTACAAATGTCTATAATGTTCTCTTGTGTTTTTTTTCTCTATTGTCAGAGCTCCTTACCACTGGATTCTGTCCACGTCAGCCTTACTAGTACCCTTCAGATGCACATAGAAGCCAGGCTCACTGTCTCCAGCCTCCCTACATCTTCCCTGAAATTCTTCTCATTGATGGTTCCTTTCTTTTTTCTCTTTCTTTTTCTTGTAAAATTATGTCTATTAACTAGGAGTAGTCTTTCCATTTTGTGACATTTGATACTGCTGCATTTTATCTTCTAAATAAAAGTTCTAAATTTGCATTGCATTTGAGTCATCTTTTATATATTTGATTCTTAAAATTTCACAGAAGTAGGCCTTGGCTTTTCCACAGACCCAGCAATCCTGATCTAGGTCAAAGTTTTCAAAGTACAGGTATTAAGTAAAGGTTGTATTGGACAGAACCTTAAAATGTAGACTGAAGATTCAGAGGCCAAATCAATACAACAGGAGTGACTTTCAATGTTTTGTGTATACTACCCTATTGTTTCTTTGTCCTATTATAGTTTTAAAAGCACTCTTCATGCAACTTATTCATCATTATTCATCATTCTCAAATACACTGACATACATGGGATATAACATTAAAATATGTTAGAATATTTATTCTTTGCTTCACTAGACATTTTGATAAACAATGTCCACAATGGTCATATAGTTGCTAAAATTGGCCTACGGAGGAAAATTACACAGAATAGTGATTAGTCAGCAAGGCTGGGAATTATAAATCTGAGTGTTTGGCAATTTAACTTCCTTCCTTACCTGTTATTTTTCTTATTTTGGCTTTTCAGCATGTTGCCAATGGTGCCTAACAGTCAATCTTCCTGCTTTACCTGAATTGAAATCATGGTTGTGTAAGAAGCTCTTTAGGCACTGGTCTTGGTGGTCAGTGTTCATTTCCCACAGTGTCTTGACAACAACCAGTGTTTATGCTATCAGTCAGAAACAGCAGCAGAACAGTGATAGTCTGATATTTACAGAACCCTGTGCCTTCTTTCACGATCAAGACCCATAACCAAATGTTACAGTCTTCCTACAGGCTTCTAGGTACTGGGATTTCTGGCCTTTAGTAATGGCCAGTGTTTTAGTGCTCAGCCTGAGGTCTGAGGCCTTGGCTTGTAAGACTTGATGGCTCTCTGGAACATTTCCCTGCAACCAGATCTTGCAGGTTCTTTGAGGTGTCTTTTGTTTTGTTTTGTTTTTAATCAGCTTTTCACTCTCCTGTCCCTCGAATCTTGCACTTCTAATTTTGTTCTTCATCCTACCCACAGGAAATGATAAGGGAGAGTGTCTCCCTGTGGGTGAGCCTGAGTGACTTATTTACATAGTATGAGATGAGATGTTTGGTTGAACATAGCCTGGAGCTAATCAGCCACTAGTGTTGTGTTTGGGCCAATAATGGCTTTTCTGCTAGCCATGGTAGTTTCTCCACCATGTGAACTGCACCCCTTCTGAAGCTGTTCAGAACTCAGGTGGAGGCTGTGCTTTCGGGAGCCAGACAACCAACTGCAATCTTTGCATAACTGTCTGAAGGCTTCTGGACTGTTCAGGCTGGCCACTGAAGGTAGCAGAGTGGTGTGTCTGTCTTTATTGACTGACAGCTCACATGCTCAAGGAAGTTCAAGCATCAAGAGAGAATCCCACAGCTGCTAATTAGAAACTCAAATTGGCCCATCCACAGTCCTTCCTTATTTACAGGGGATTGAACATAAGAAAAAAACACCACATAGACTTTAAAACATCATGAAGTACCAACAATGATGCTAACAGATTTTAACAATGCTTTATACTTGCGTATGGCCAGAAGGAGGTGGGGTCCCTTCCTGTTTCATATGCGTGTATTAAAAAGGTAAAGATAACATTGTTTATTTATCATTCTGCATGCTGATAGAACAAATAGCATGGATTTTGCTTTAGTTGAGGATACTATGTTGCTAGGCAGGTATGTGAGCATCTGGATAGGAAGACAGCATAGCTGGGGTTTTCTATAAGAAGCAGGAAAGGCTATTATTTTGTTTTGTTTCTTTGTCAGTGAAAGAATATTACTTTCAATTTTTTTTCTCATATATTACATCGGTACCGCAGTTTCCCCTCTCTCCTCTCCTCCAGCCCCTCCCCCATACTGCACCAGCTGCTTGTGGTGAGTTCTTTCCCACAGAGGCAGTTTCCAGGGCCTTCACCTACTGGAAGCATGTTGTTAAGTCCTAAGCACAGCCTCAGTGGCTTGATTTTGGAGCAGCCACTTCCTCCACAACTCTTTAGTGCCCCATATATAAAATGGGATAATAATAGCTCCTGCCACATAGCAACACATACAACCTAGCTGACAAATTTAGGAAAAAAAAAAGTCTGTCAAAGATTTATTATTGAAGATGTATTTGCTACTGCAAATATCTAATGTTGGTCTAAATATTAAACATATTTACTGCTTTTACCAGCTCGGTGACATTTAGTTCTGCCTTTGTTCTGAATTTGTTTTCCTGCCTGGAAGCTTTATGAGAAGCACAAGAATCAATAAGGATTATCTCAACCAAATTTAGAGTTGGCTAAGAGTACTTCAAGGGTTAGGAGACCAAACAAAACAAGAAAAGACGATTTAAAAGAAGAAATTAGATTTCAAAGTTTAAGAGATTAAGCGGGTGGATAAAGGCACTCAGCATGTACTTTAAATAAAAGCTCAAAAAACAGTGGTACTACTCTTTTTAGTCACAAGCTCCTGACCCATTAGCAGGAAACGCTTTAATCTGCCTCTCATTGAGATTCGAATTAAATTATTTTAAACCAGTGCATAAAACATAAAATTATACGTGCTTGTGGACACCACATTCTGTTCTGATATATACTTTTTGCTTTGCTAATGTTATGTGTACTTCCTTACATTTCATCACTCTTTGTCGAAATGCTTGCCAAACTGTGCCTTCTAATTCTTTGCAGAAAACAGCGCACCACCACGATCTCCGTTCATTTTACCATGAACAGCACACAGAACATCTTACTTTTGTCTAACTGGGACTTGGTACCATAACTTCTCACTCTGCCCCCACCTCAGTCTTTGGTTACCAGTATTCCTACCAACTTAGATGAGAACATCTTAGATTCCACCATCTGCTCATGTATTATTTGCCTTTCTATGTCTAGCTCGTTGCCCTTAATGATCATGTTGTCACAGATGATGGGATTTCAGGCTATTAAGTGGCTGAACAGTATTCCATTTTCATTATCTATCCATCAAGGGATGAATATTTCATCCTCATCTGTGAACTGTCTATCTTTTCTTACAATCTTTGTTTTTCCTAATTCTTATTTCCTCTTCCATTTTTATATTTTTATACTGTAATTGTGGTTACTAACATCCTTTATGATATGATAACAAGGCAGAGTAGCAAACCATACATTAACATGAAAGATAAAGATATCTTTAATGTTCTCTACAGCTTTGAACTTGATCAGTTATATTGGGTCTGACAAGTACTTTCAATGTCTACTTTAGAAGAGTGAGAAGTCACTTGAAGGTAAACTATTTCATATTTTACTTTTTCATCCCTATATGAGGGTTTTCTTAATTTTTGAAATTTCATTTCATTAATTCTGTTGTATCCAGAAGGGATTTAAAATCATTATATTCATTTATAGCAAATGGTTTTATATGTTGTCATTCATATTTATCCTAAAGTTCTCTTATTTATTTTTGAATCATTCTTAAGGAATGTGGAAGCTCATTAAATAGTAACTAATGATGAAAGACATTTTCTCTTAATTTAATCAAGGAAAATTTATTCTCAATTCAGTATCTTGAGTTTTCATTAACTTCCATTATTAATATGCTCCAAGTAGGTCCTTGAATTTTACTTTTAATGTCATGTCATAGAGAAAAGTGATGTCTGCCAAAATCATGATTATCTTGGCAAGGTTGCTAAATCAATAATTTTAATTTTTGTCATATAGGCTACCCTTTCTTTTGTGACCAAAAGTCACAGAAGCTTTTAAGTTCTTTAACTCTGTAATTGTTTTTCCAGAATACTCAGTGCCTCATAATTCTGTATGGCCAAGATAATCTCTACTCAATGTGCAACTCATTATTTCGACAGAGATAAATTCTGCTTTTAATATTTTATTTTGTTTAATTGTACTTTAGTCGGCAATCAGTGCAACAACATTTGAAGGAAACATTTTAAAAGCTTAAACTTAAATCCTAGTTAAGGCAGCGGTTACAGAAGATGGTACTCTGTTACCATTGTGTGAGCTCAGATTAATGCCACTGTCATCATTACAGCTGTGTTACATCATCTTGGTTGAGTCACATCACCGCTGTGGTGTGATGTTATCTCAAGGCTGCAAAGCAGTGACTTTTACACCACTGATCTGTGTCAATTTTTTTTTTCATGCTTTTGAAGGTGGGGTATGCTTTTGAAACAATATTTACACAGTATTGTTGTGAACAATATTTATTGTTGAATATTCAGTGTTAAATATTGCTGAAGCGATATTTATGCTCAGATGTGAGTCTATGAGATATATGGATCGGAGTTATATCATTTGAATAAGACTTTCTTCCAGGGAAAGAGCGAAGAGGAGACTTAAGCCAAGGTTTTAGGAATGGCAGAGGAAACAGATGTTACCTTGTGTGCAGGCTCAGTGTGATAGCTATGGGTGATATATTGTGCTCATTTGAGAACTTGTCTTTTTCACTCTCCTGGTTATCAGGAGCTGTAAATAAAAGGGAGAGATAAACTGTATATGTGCCAGAATCTCATTTTTCTCAATCAAGTTATACTTTAGAGTGAATCAAGCTCACTAACTACTTCCCAGTCAGAACTACATGCTGCAGTCTCAGTTTTCTCTCTGTCCCACAGCTCCTTTGATCTTGAAAAACTTCAAAAGATGGTGGCTGGAAAATGATCTTGATTCAGTCAGGAAACATACTTAATGGGAAAATGTCAGTAGAAAGTAAAGGCTGATGGGGAAACTGAAGATTTTTTTTTCTGTATGTTGGCAACTGGAGTTTAAACGATTCAGCTGCATATCTAGTTGGTAAATCAAGAATAACACCATCAAATCTGACTCTCTGAAGTGCTCTTACTTTGATTTTGATGTAATTCTCTATGACACTCCAAAGCTTCCCTTCATTTTATCCCGGATTTCCCTTTTTAGAAGCACCACAATAGGGAGTCATATGTAAAAGATTACACATCGTATCTGTGGCTAAATAATGCAAGAACCCGATATATGTTCCAGTGCCATGTGGCTCTAAAACAGCACCATTTGGGAAGGTGTTTACATGAAATTGGTCTGAATCCCACAAAGGGCATGGGGAAATTCTGTCACCGAACAATAAGAGAACAAAAATGTGATTTCTTTTCTGCAATTGTTATCTGGGAAACAGTCCATGTGTATAATGACGTGAGCCTGCACTTTGCAAAGTGTGGCTTCCAGAGGGCTATCAGCTGGAGAATGGGTGATGCAAGCTATGGTAGGGCGAGGGATGGTGACAGGCTAGCATCCGGTTAGCCAGCAGTTGAGACAGATGTCTGGAAGGAATGGGGAAGTTTGAGGGCTCTACTTTTGGGCATTCATTTGCCTAGCAAATTTGTCCTTAAAGCCTATAATGAGGCTTTACTATTTTTATTTTCTGACTTGTAATGAGTTTGTTTTTAAAAATCATGCACAGCAATTTGAAAAAAAAATCGTCAGTACTATTACTTTTCTCAATTTGGTATTACTTTTATTTAAATTTGTTTAAAATGATCTACAAATGTAAGATATTTTAGAAGAATAGTAGATATAATACCGTGTCCTTAAATTTTATATCCATTTTAAGATAAGTGTGCCAATTATCTGATGTGATTCAGGTCTTAAATGGATAATGAACCTGGGGCTAGAGAGATGGCTCAGCACCTCGGAGCTCTTCCTGTTCTTACAGATGATTGGAGGGAGTTCAGTTCTCAGAACCCATGTTCGGTGGCTCACAAGCACCTGTGACTTTAGCTCCAGGGGATCTGCTGCTGCTCTGAACCCCATGGACATCTGCACATATGTGCACATACATGCACAAACATAGACCCATGAAAAAATAATGAAACCAATTTTAAAATCCCAAATACATAGATTATATGTTTGACGATAATTTCTAGCCCATTTTCTTTTTCTACTAAGCTAATAACATACCTTTGTTAAAGGTATTTTCTTAGCTAGGTTTTTATTGCTGGGAAAAAAAAAAAAACATCATGATGAAAAGTAACTTGGAAAGGAAAGAGTTAATTTCAGTACTGCTGTCACCTGACAGTCCATCATCAAAGAAAGTCAGGGCAGGAACTCAAAGCCAGAGCTGGAAGCAGGACCTGAACCAGAGGACATAAAGGAATTCTGCTTAAGAGTTTGCTCATTATGGATTATTCAGCCTACTTTCTTATAACGCCCAAGACTGCCCATTAAGCTCCTCTTAAAACATTCAACTGCTGTTTTAATCCAAAAGTCAACATTCCACCAGTAAGCAGCAAAACCAGGCCTGTAAGAGTAATATTCCAGTATGACTAACTTCTGTCTTAGCCACTATTCTATTCCTTTGAAAAGAACCATGATCAGGGCAGCTCTTTTTTTATTTTAATTTTTTCTTCACAATTTATTTATTATATGTATTTATTCATTATACACTCTGATTGAAGCCCCTCCCTCAAATCCCCCAGTTCTATCCTCCCTCCCTCTTCCCCATCCCCTTTTCCTAGTCCACTGTGTTCTCCACTATCACCATCTGCCCATAGCAGCTTGTTAAGTCTCATGACGACTGCCTGGATCCTCTTCCTCTGTGGCCTGGCAAGGCTGCATCATCAGGGGTGAGTGATCAAAGAGCAATCAACTGAGTTCATGATAAGGGCAGCCCCTGCTCCCCTCACTCAGAGATGCACATGGAGACTGAGCTGCCAATTGGCCACATCTGAGCAACGGTTCTAGTTCCTCTCCATGCATAGTCTTCCGTTGTTGCATTAGTCTATGCAGGACCCCCTGGGCTCATATCTTTCAGTTTTGTTGGTTTCCTTGGAGGGCTTCTGTCCCCTCCACATCCCTCTTTTCTTCCATAAGACTCCCTGCCCTCTGCTCAGAATTTGACCCTGAATTTCAGCATCTACTTTGATCCCCTGTTGGGTGCATCCTTTATCATAGGCTCCCATCCTGTTTCCTCCCTTCCATTGCTTCTGGTGACTATTCTGTTTGCCATTCTGAATGACATTTAAACATTGTGCCTAGGGTCCTCCTTAATGTTTAGCTTCTTTAGGTCTGTAGATGGCTATCCTATATTATATGGCTAATATCCAGTTATAAGTGAGTGTATACCATGCCTGTCTTTCTGTTTTGGGGTTACCTCACTCAGGATGATCACTTCTATTTCCCACCATTTCATGATTTCCTTGTTGTTAATAGGTGAGTAGTATTTCATTGTGTAGATGTACCACAATTTCTGTATCCATTCCTCCGTTGAGGGACGTTTAGGTTGTTTCCAGATTCTGGCTATTTCAAATAAAGTTTCTATGAGCATAGTTGAGCAAAGTTCCTAGGTTCCTGCAGGCTCAGGGCAGCTCTTATAAAAGAAAGCATTTAAGTGGGGGCTTTTTAAGAGTGTCAGAGTGTTAGTCCATTATCATCTTGGCATGGCATGGTAGATCAATAGAGCACTAACTGAGCATTATATCCTGATCTGCAGGCAAAGAGAGATAGAAAGGAAGAAAGAGAGGTGGGGAGAGAGAGAAGGAGAAACGGAGGGAGAAAGGGAGAGAGTGTATGTGTGAGAGAGAAACAGACAGACAGACATTGAGTTGGGTGTGGGCTTTTCAAACCTCCAAGTCCACTCCAAGTGACACACTCCTTTTGACAAGGCCACACCTACTCCAACAAGGCCACACCTCCTAATCTTTCTCAGATAGTGTCGCTTCTTGATGTCTTACCATTCAAGCATATGCGCTTATGGGGACATTCTTATTAAAACCATCAAAGATTTATCTGAAGAAGTAGACAGAACGAAATATGCAGACAGCTAAAAAAGGAATCTTGATGGAGAAAGCATGGCAGACAGATGCACTGAGGAGGAACGTGTGATCAGCACAAAGTGAGTAAGGGAGAGAAGAGGAGGTAGCAGAGGAACCACAGGAACATTTCCACCAGTCTAGGCGAGAGGGGATTATGGTGTGACCATGGCAGATGTGAACACAGGAGCAAGTGTAAAGATTCTACAGCCACTGAAGGTCATAAACCATAAGCAGAGCCTGTCTTAGAATTGTTCATTACCATACCTTTCCCCATCTGTCTCTCTCGTATTTCATACCCAACACATGAAACATTTGTGCCCACAGCTAAAGCCAGTCTCTCTGTCCTTGCGTTGTCCATGCCCTTTTCACCAGAGAAAGGCTCTACTCTGACAATTTCACAGGTTTTCTTCATCATTGCAACAAGTCCTTTCATATTACATTTTCCACATCCATGAACACACTACTTTTTATCATCTTTCTAAGTGAATTGAATATTTCATTTAGGATTCATGTGTAGAATTCCTTGACAGGCCGATTTGAAATATGAAAGGTAAACAAAAAGCATGAAGCATAATTCTAGGTTTCTCTTTAAATCAACAAAGTCTTGCTCTCGTTATGACACAGTAGACTATTTCCGGAAGTTTATTTGGGGGAAGCTACTAGGGGTTTATTTTGGGATGCTTTTAAGTTTGATGTACCTGTTAGGTAAGCAGCAAAATGTCAAGTAACTGTTAAAGCTATAAGTCTAGGATTCAAGGTAGAGACATTTACTAGTACTATAAATTGGAAAATATAGATGTCATGTAAGAGTCGAGGTTAGCTGAGATCATTTAAGAAGTTAGAAATGAAAGCAGAGATGTAAAAGGTTTGAGACTGTGAGTCCTGCATGTGTAGACTTTAGGGAGAGGAGGGATAGCAAAGGAGGAACTAACACAAAGTGAAGGGACTATCACTGGTGAGTGTTAGGACAGCTATGGAGTGGCCACTGGGTTTGGGACACAAAGGTCTTTGGTGACATTATGAAGAGTTCAATGGGAACAATAAGATGAAAGCCTCATTGAGACAAGTTTGAGAGAAAATGAGGGAGGGTTAGGACTGCCCAAAGTTTCAAAGAATTGTGCTCAAAAAGTGAACAGATAGTGCAGGTGAGCTACATGATACATATGAACCTTTTGGTTCACTTGTTTAGTATTTTTAAAAGATGATAAAAGTAACGTGTTCATGGATGGGGAAAATCGAATATGAAAGAATCGTTACGTTGATGAAGAAAACCTGTGAAATTGCCGGAGTGAAGTCTTCCTGTGGTGAAAGGGACATGCTCAGTACAAGGGCAGAGAGATTGGCTTTAGCCATGGGCACAAATGTTTCATGTGTTGGGAATGAAAAAAGAGAGAGATAGATGGAGACAGGAGTGGTAAAGAACAATGCTAAGACAGGCTCTGCTTATAGCTCATGTGTTTCAGTAGCTGTGGGAGTAAGTGCTGATTTGGGATGAGGGGGTATGAAGAATTTGCGAAGATAGGAAATTGTGTCAGATTCATTACCGCATTTAAGCCACCTAGGGTTATTATGGCTATAAATTAAAAAGGTCATCAGCCCAGTATCATATGCATTTTTTCCCAGTCACTTCACCTTCATGCATGAAACAGTGAACTGATGTAACCAAACTTGATATTGAACTAGGCACATTTAAAGCCCTTAACATATATAGAATAGAATTCTATTTAATAGAATTTTACCCAATATAATTCAATAGAATTTTCAAAAAAGAAAGAGGGCTTGAACCTGGATAATGGGTGAAATGAGAAAATTAGGATGATAAAATTTATATTACACATTTATCATACACCACCAGTGAGATTTTTTTTAACTGTAATTCATTTCTTTTTTTTCTTTATTAATTACACTTTACTCACTTTGTATTCCCCCCCCCCCCCGTGGTTTCCTCCCTCCTCCCATCCCAATCCCTCTCTTCCTCTACCCTCTGCCTGCATGCCCCTCCCCAAGTCCACTGATAGGGGAGGACTTCTTTTCCTTCCGGGGTCTTTCCTGAGACTGCTATTCCAACCAAGGACTATGCGTGGAGATAACCTAAGACCCCTGCACCGATGTAGCCCATGGCAGTTCAGTATCCAAGTGAGCTCCATTGTAATAGGAACAGGGACTGCCTCTGACATGAACTGATTGGCCTGCTCTTTAATCTCCTCCCCCTGAGGGGGAAGCAGCCTTACCAGGCCACAGAAGAAGACAATGCAGCCACTCCTGATGAGACCTAATTCACCAGTGAGATTTTAACATGTGTTTGGGTTGTAATACTAAGGGACTTAGAAATGAACTACAACCAGAAAGGAGCCTGGGTCTGGGAGCAAGAAAGGATTGTGACTGTTTCTTTAGGATGCTTGTGTTTGTTTACTTTCTTGATGAGTATTTGTATAACATATATAATACTGTGCTCCAAACAGGTTTTACCTTTAAGAGTTCTATTTTTTTTTCACCAGAAAATAAATACTAACTTCAAACAACACACAATGGATTACAACATTTGCTTCTGTCCTGGGGCCACTTGGAGAACTAATAAAAAAAAACCTAATTTCCAACTAATCTTGTATTTCTGCCTTTTGGACCCAGAAAGTAAATGAAATAACAGGATGTTTACATGATTACATATAAATTCTGACTTCTACTTCCCAGAGTTAAGTAACAGTAAATCTAAATGAAATTATTAAGCTGTTTTCTGGAATCATTTCTAAGCCTGGAGCCTTTCTTTTCTGATAGAGTGGTTGTTCACTTGAGAAATTGTATCAAGTTGTGACCTTTGAATGTTTTGTCACTCATTATTCTATCTTAAGGCAAACAATGACGATATAAAGAAAAATGTTGTTTCATACATTTTTGATTAAATTTTACTCATAAATAAAAACAAGTTACAATTTCATTAAATAGTTATTCCCATAACTTGGAATTTTTGTTTTCAGCTTGGCAAATGAAATAATGAGGTTGAGATAGTTGCTTATGTTCTCACGAGCCTTGGCTTAGCAATGTCAGAATCAAACATGTGCACACACTAATTGGCTGAAACAATATTTTTTAATGGAGCCAGGATACAGAACATTTAGAATAGCCTGGAAACTAATCTTTACACCTGCATTTCCTTCAGCCCAGTAAAATAATAACACACCTTAGAATCACCCTTGGCAATAATTCCCACATGATAATTACACAGACAAGTGGAATTAGCATTTGCATTACATAGTGTTACTAAGTCAAAGATATCCAATATGAAAGTAGATGGCTGTACTCTACCACCTTCTTTATCCTTGTCAAGAAGATTCTTTGTGTCTCTTTATTATATTCTGTGGAATATAGTAGCAGCCTCAGATTTGGTTTCAAGAAAGCATTCTAGAGCACCAATACCATATGATCAGTTGTTGGCATGCATGGAGATAGTATTTTCATTCAAGGTCTGCAAATTAGTTATTTGATTACATCTTCCATGCTTCCCTCATTGCTAAGAACAATGTAAGTACTAAAAAGTCTTAGGTTAGTATATGTAAATATATGTGAAGATTAGGGTGTATTAACATTTAAAAAAATGAACTGTGTTGAACACACAGGCTGTGTAATAAAATTGGAATAGCATCTTTCTTTAGGGTGTCTGATGGTATTTTTAGATGATGGTGAAAGTGGGCTCAGATATGGACACTATGAAGGACATTATTATTTCTATTAATATTATGATAATGTTTATGGAGAATATGTAACAGAATATGAGAGCAAACAGAATTTAATCCACACAGGTAGAACTGCAGAACCCTGAAGATTGTGTTAAGACAGGGAGATGCAAGCTGAAGGATTAACTATGTCATCATGACTGTGTGTGTGTGACAGTGTGGCTCATGGATGTGGATTAAATGGGTATCATTTTAGCAGAGCATCAAAGAAGAACAT
>NW_026595340.1:0-13502 GCF_907164565.1 Psammomys obesus | reverse complement strand
ACACACACACACACACACACACACCACTACACACCACCACGCACCACCACACAACAAATACATTTTTAAAAATTGTGCACTAAGACTAGGATTTGGATTATATTCTGACAATTAATTATAGTTAATACCAAGTTGAGCGAGCAGATAGCAAACTACCTTAATGAGCCAGACAGGTGAATAATGCTCCGGAATGTGTTCTCTAATAGAACAGGTGTCCGAGTCTACTCTGGTGATATTTGATTTTTTCAGCTAAGGGGGAACACAGCGGGCCTACGGCATGGGATAGGCACAGCGCCACCAACGGTATCCCCAGTGCCTGTTTATGACCCCACGCTCTGAGTCAGTTTGGCTTGCACCTGTGCACAGTGATCACTTTTCGTTTGGCCTAAGGCAGGAACTGTCAGTCCTATTTACGGCTGGGTATTGCCACGGGCTGCCCTGTGTAGGGAGAAGCATCCCTGGCCTTTCCCAGGGAGGTGTTAGAGGGTGTCCTCACATGAAGGATGGGAACTGGAAGCACTGACGTCAGAACAGTCGCCAGAGACCTGCCGTAGTGGGGTTTGAGTTTCTTTCTAGTTTACTGTTATGGTTAGTGTGTCTAATCTTAGTGTTCTGAGGCCTACCAAGTACCATGTTTGATGCTCATTGTGGCCGTGTGAACAGGTGCAGCTCATGCAGAGAAAACGGTACGCCACCCTGGACGGATGCTGCACTTACTTTTGGAATATATTTAGCCCTTGGCTGTTTGGAAGCTTGAAGGGGCTGCTTTCTCTTAATCCACCTCACACTGGATCATTACTGTAGATCTGCCGAGGACAATGTTCATGGAGTCTACACTCTTTGCCTTACCCTATGGTAAGGCATAGCTTGTGAGATGCTTAAGTGGGTTCTGGATCCTTACTAGCGTTTGAGCAGGTAGATGAACCGTCACTGTTCACCAGGACAGCCCATTGTTGTGAACAGTGAGAGCAGCAGTCCGTGGCTTAGTCAAGTGCCGCCCTTATGTGCTTTTCAATGTTGTAGAAGTCTGGTGGTCTTCCTGGTGAACCTGAGTGTGTAACAGGCATCTCTTCGGAGGAAGGGTGGGATTAGGAGGGGACGAGGGAGGACTACAGCTGGGATACGAAGTGAATAAACTGTAATTAATTTTAAAAAACAAAAAAGAATACAAATAAACAAAACAAAACCCAAGCATCTCTTCAAGCAGGCCTTTGTGAGGGTCTCCTCTGCTCTTTCTAACCTACCATTTAACTGTACAGCATTTAATACTTGATGGCATTTTCTCCCTTGGGTATAGGACTGTGTGTAAAGAGGCGAACAAGATTGTAGTTGGCACCTAGGTGCTTCTGAGAAGTAACTTCCCCAAGCCAGCATGTTTTTTGAATGGTACATATTCTCAGTTGTTAGAGACAGTTCAGGAAATTCCTAGGGTCCCAGTGCTAACTAACTGAGTTATCAGGTCTCAAGGACACCATGACATAGTGACCTTGTTTGAAATGAAATCTCTCCCTTATTTTAGGAATAAGGGAGATAATCAGTGTATAAGTTCTACAATTATTTCTTAGTTCACTGTGTGCAAATTTTTGTGTAAGCCATTCACTAAAACATCCTTTAAAATGGGGGTGGGGTGGGTTAGGGAGGCCATGCTTGATGAGTTCCTGTAAAGTGTTCAACTGCAGAGTGTCATCCCCTTCCACAGGCAAGGTAACTGCAGAAGCAGGGCTAGCCCCGTGGCTCAGTGGTTAACACCAACAGCCAGCAGAGTTAACAAGGGAGACAAGAGGCACTTCAGTTCGACAGGACACAGTAGCTGGTATGGGTTCAAAGTTTGAAAGTTTACCTTGGGCATATTTAAGTATAACAGAATTTGTTGTAAAATTTCCTGATGATAAATAGCTCAATCCCATGTGCACAATAAAACTTGTGTCGTGACTACACTGAAACTGTTTGTAAAGTATATGTACTGTCCTCCATAAAAATGGATCCTTAGATTGACAAGCTGCTGCTGAGGGTCTGTGGAAGCATCCAGTGTGGCCTCTGCCACACAGATAGTGCAGAGGTCACAGGCCATTAATCACAGCCTTCTGGGTGGAAACAAGTTCTGTGTCTCTCCCTCTGAAGAGACAAACCTGTGTGTTAAACACACTTGCTCCCCAATGCTTATCTGTGAATACAAGAACCTTTGTGGTCCCCACGTTTGCAAAGAATCAACTTGTGACTCCCATCTAGGGAATCTGACACCTCCTTCTAGCTTCTACAGACATATGCAGGTGGCTTGCACAGACACATACGTATGCGCATAAATATAAACCTAGGAAAAGAGCCAGCAGAAGCCACTGGTTCTGTATTGGGAGGACAGCTGCAGTACCAATCTAGAACAGAATGTGGCCCTTGCACCAGGCAGCTGGGGCTTGGGGGGCTCCCTTTCTGCCAGTGGCCCTTTGTTTTTCCTTGTGAAGCCTGAGTGCCAGGTGAGGAACTCTCGACCCTTGTGAGTTGACTTTAGAGACCTGATGCCTCTTGCTGCAAGAGGCCAAGTCCCCATTTCCCTTCTTCCTCAGTCAGCTGCTTCTATATTTGGTGGGAGAGCTTTTTCCCAAAAGGTAATACTGGTTTCCAAGTAACCATTGTAGATAATGGGAGCAGACGTGAAGGCCCACAACAAAAGACTAGGTGTAGCTTGGGGAACCCTGACAGTAGGGAGGAAGGATTGTAGGAGCCAGAAGGGTCAAGGATACCACAAGAACACGCCCCACAGAATCAACTAAGGAGGGCTCATGGGGACTCACAGAGACTGAAGCACAGACACAGACCCTGTATGAGCCTGAGCTAGGCCCTCTGCATGTATGTTATAATTATTAGCTTTATGGTTTTGTGGGACTTCTAGCAGTGGGAGTGGGAGTGGAGGTGTCTATGAATCTTTGTCTCTTCCTGGGACCCTTTTCTCGTGCTGGGTTGTCTTGTCCAGTCTTGATAGGAGGGTTTGTGCCTCATTTTATTGTAACTTATTATGCTGTGTTAAGCTGATATCTCCAGGAGGCCAGTTTTTGTTTGTTTGTTTGTTTGTTTGTTTGTTTGTTTGTTTTGAAGGGAAATGGAAGAGGAATGGATCTGGGGGGGAGGGGGATGTGAGGGAAAGGAATCAGAAAAGTGGAGGGGGGACTTCAGTGAAAATGTAATGCGTTACAGAAAAACCTTTAAAAAACAACTACAGAGTAGAAAGAGGGGATGAAGCTCAGTGGGAGACTGTTTGACCAGCATATGCAAGGCCTTGGGTTAAATCCCCAGTCCTGTCCCCCAGACAGAACAGACTGATTGATAGGTAGATTGATAGGTAGACCATAGACACATAGATACATAGATGGATAGATAGATGGATGATAAGTTGATGATATATGATAGATAATAGATAGATGATAAGTAGATGATAAATGGTAGATAGACGATAGATGATTAGTAGATAGATTGATAGATGATAGGTAGAGAGATGATAGATAATAGATGATAGATCGATAAATAGATTACAGATATGTAACTAGAAGATAGATAGGTGATAGCTAGATAGATGGCTTATATATGATAGATTGATAGATGATAGCTAGATAGTTGATATTTAGATAATAGATAGATGATAGATTGGTTAGATAGATGATCTATTGATTATAGATGATAGATAATAAATAATAGATGATGATATATGAAGGATAGATAGATGATGGATGGATGGACAGATGGATGAATGGATGGATAATAAGGAGAAAGAAAGAGAACCTTATGTAACATTCAAGATGATCCACACATTTAAATGTGTTTTGAGAGATTCCTTGTTTTTATTATTTAACCCCTATTTCTTTACTCTGTCATTATTTAATGACAGAGTAAAGAAATAGGCGCAGAGCAGGTGGGCAGGGTAGGTAGGATTTCCTGATCAAAATAATGTAGGTGTAAAAGGTGGTCTCTAGTTGCCCAGGACCTAGTCCTAAAAGGGTAGGGTGAGGGAAGGGCAAATATTGGCCTGGCATCAGAGTTCAAAAAGAGGTGCTTGGCTTTCTTCATGACTAAGCTCTCACTTTCAGGAATTAACGCACTGTGGGTGGCACAGTCTGTCCATGGGTGTGTAAGTACCTCCACCAAATGTTAAACCGTTGTAAGATATAGAAATGAAAACTACACTAGGTCTGAAGAGGTGGCAGTGGCTCACGGTGGGCACTGCTCCTGTAGAGCAGCCAAGTCAGTTCCTGGGCTGGGCAGTCAAGACCACCTGTGGTCCCAGCTGCCCGGAGACACTGTAACCTCCGTGGGGAATTGGACTCATGTGCACATACCTACACACAACTGAAAAGAAAACAAATCTTTCATATATATATGTATACACATGTACATATAGAATATGCATGCATGTATGTGTGCATGCATGTACAGGGAAATAGCAGGTAATCAGAGCCCAGAGAACTAAACTGTACTGACTGAACTCAGAGAGACTGGGGCTTACAATACAACGTACATTTATTAATTTGAGAAGAGGCATATTCTTCTAAGAAACCAAAGCTTTAAGTCTGCCCTCTAGAGTAATTAGGAAGCTCTTTAGCTTTAGAACCACCCAGGTATAGCTGGAAGTCTGAGCAAGGTTGCCACAGTGTGCCTGTGCCATGCCCAAACTGGTAAACTGCTTTTGAACTTGCCGAAGAGGCCCCTGTGGCCTCTCTCTGCCCTAGGTTTACCGGTTTACCGTGCCTCCCTTAGCCTTGCTCTGCTCTTGGGGTCCATTAGGCTTTAACAGCTCAAACCATCGCTGTAGACCCGTAGTGCACAGACTCCTGGTTCGCTAGTGGCTTTGACCGGAGTGTTCAGTGCCTCCACACACAGCATTCGGTCGTGCACCTTCACAGCCGGTGTGTAGCCCTTCTATGCTGAGTTTTGCCAGTATAACCCCAGAGCGTGTCATCTCCCGTGTCTTGGGTGACCCTTCTGAAGTTGCAGACGCAGAGCGGGGGGTCTTTCACGGAAAGAGCCCTGAAAGAGTTCACTTCTAGTCTCAGTAATGCTTTACACTGTGGTGTGACCTCCTAACCCTCAGTCTTCTTTGTTGTGAAATTAAAGGTTGGGGTCAGTGACCTCTGAGATCTCTCTCAGCACTGTCCTACCCGAGAGTGATTGCATCGGGCACACAGAGCAGTTTGCTCCAGACAGTAGCGGAGCATCACACATGCAAGCCATTAGCACCCTTGTCTCCCTCTTGGTTTCCTCACTCCTCAGTCTCCTGAGGGGAGACATCACTGACTTCCCACAGTGCCCTCGTGTCCTGTACTTACTTTCTGGGGACACAGAGCACCCCAGCTCAGCACCAGCAATCAAGATTGAAGGTTCTGCTTACAGTGACTTTTTTATGGGTTCTGGGGAAATGCAGATGTCTTTCAATTTCTAAGGAGATTTTGACTAACCCCTGGGTAGAGCTCCCTGCCGCCTGCCACGCAGAAGCAAGTTTTATTGAGCAGAAGGTATAGAATTGAATTGCTCTTATTTGTTTTCTTTCTGGTGCCTCTGGTACTATTTCAGGCTTAAGCACTTTAATAAATATTTAATAAATATGTCTAAAATAGGTCAAAACTGTTATAAAGTAAGTCGTCTTTGTTCTCCAATTTCAAACGCAAATAAATTCACTTGACTTTTAAGTGGAATTTGCAAGTTACAAGCCCATTTTTCCTTACATATATAACTAGTGGCTTTTCATTTTGTTTTTCCTTGAGTTTCTTGTTTTGTTTGGATTGAAACCAGAGCCTCAAGTGTGCCAGCCACAAGCTACTATGTCTGCTAGCCTGGTCTTAAAGTACAGGCAGGCCTCCTGGTCTCCGTCTCCCATCTGGTCAGATCCCAAGCATGCACCACCATGCCTGGCTCAAGATTCTCTTCAGCCTTGGTACATGCTCTAAGTGTGAGCTGGTAGCACTGGTGCTTTGGCTGCTGTCTTTGCTGACATCTCACAAGTCACTGTACTCTCTTGGTCTTTTGTCTTGTGCCATTTTTACCCTTTGTCTGTGGTCAGACTATTTAATATTCTTCATTTACAAAGGATTGTGACATGAATGCCTATAAATAAATTTACTAGATTTTAATCAAGTATAATTTCATTTGAAGTGTGCAAGTCATTAGTTTTAAATCTTTTTTTGAGTTTTGCACCCACCACTATAATCAGTTTTAGTTACCTCCAAAAGATGCTCCATAAGCCATCAGTCCCCATCTCTCCAGCCCTCCAGGCCCTGGCAGCCATTTTTCTTTCTCTCTGTGTATTTGTATTCTGTACATTTCACGGAAATGGAAGCATGTGGTTTATAATGACTTATGGGTAAGTGTGCAAGGGTTTGTCCACGTATATACCATGTGTCAGAGCTTTATTTCTTTTTATGGCCAAATGCCATAAAAATGTTAATGTGCATAGCTTTGTCTCTCTGTTTCTTATCTGACAGGTATTTGGGCGGCTTCTGGTTTTTGTTGTTGTTGTTTTTGGAAGATCATGGATAAGGCTGCTTTGGTCATTGCTACTTCAGTTTTCATTTTTCCTGGGTCTATGCTTTGGTACAATTTCCAGATCATACAGTGTCCATGTGAACTTTCAGGGAGTTTCCAGATTGTTCTAAAGCAGCCACATTATCTTCTGTTCTGAATACGTGGGTGATCCAGTTCTTCCAGAGCCTTGCTGAGACGGAGAATTGTGACTGAGAGACCATCTGGCCTGAAGCAGCCCTGTTCTAACAAAGTCAATCCTTGCATCCTCACCCGTCCTCCTTATCATCTGTCTTCTATCACAGCCACCTTGGTATTGTGACAAAAGGACTTGTTTTTAAATGTTATCTGTGTCAGGTTTCCTCCTTCTTCCTTTGAAGTAGTAACTCACCCAGAACTAACTAAAAAATGTATATTACTTTTTTTCGATTTTATGATGTGTGTGTATGTGCATGTGTGTGCGCGTGCTCTTACTCTTATCATGGTGCCTTTTGGAGGTCAGAGGACAACTGGTGGGAGTCCACTCTCACTGTCCACTACACTGGTTCTAAGGATCAGAATCAGGTTGTCAGACTTGGCAGCAAGTGTCTTCACCTGCTGAGCCATCCTGTCCTGTTTGATAGTTTAGAACAAATTTAACTCTCACAAAGTAGAAACAGTATGAATTTTAAATGGATATGTATTTTCTACTTCATTTGTTTCTCTTCCTTTCTCTCTCTCTCTCTTTTACATTAAGCAAGTAATAGCTTTCATTTCCCCACTCCTGCCTCCTTAATAAAGTGTGCTGTGCGGGAAGCCCTTTCTATACAGAGGCAAGAAGAAAAGAGCAAGAAAAGAAGATGTTTGTGGTGTGTTTTACAAATAGGAATCTTGTAACATTCTGAGGTTTAAATCAACTAATATATTCTGGCCGTTCCCTCCTGTCTGTGAAGGGTTTTGCCTTGGACAGACACTGCCTGTCTCTGTCAGTGCGCCACATAGCCGTGCTTCATTTCGCTCATCATGTCTCCTTGCTGGAGACCTCCTCCATGTGCTTGTGAGGGACAGACTAGCTGACCCTGTATTTAATTAGCACTAATACTGTGAAGAAAGAAAAGCACGGTAAGTATTTTTCTGAGACACTCACTCAAAATTAGCAGGAGAGGGCAAGCCCAGCCCTGCCTACCCACTGGTGCTGTTCGCACAGCCATGGCATCAGCCTCCGCTTGGGCATTCACTCATTCATTGCATATTTGTCGGTGCCTCTTATGTGCGGAATGACATTCGAGGTGCTGAACACCCCTGGCAGCCAGCGGGGTATAAGATACAACTGAACACAGCTTCACACCCACAGGGTCACTTTTCTTCAGTCTCAGTAGAACTCAAAGCTACAGCTGGGAGAGGAGATGAGGAAGTAGGGTAAAGACTCTCCATCTGAAGCCAGTCACTTTTTTCTGCCCCTTTTGTTTTGTAAATATCTTTCTTGATTCCTTTTTGGAATCTTGTTCTTGTTTCGACCAGGTTTCATTTCGCAGCCCAGGGACCCCGCCTTCCTGTCAGGCAGATACCAGCTCAGCTCCTCTGCTCCTTCTCTGCTCGTGGCTTGAGCTCACTTACTGTCTCTCCATAATGGGGTCTCTACCTTGCGGCTGCGGTGAGGACGAATGGGGCAGCGCACACTTGACATGCGTGCACTGCTCGAGCTGCGACTAGCACCGTAGCCTTTCATCCCAAGAGTGAGGCTCATTTCCTGTCATTGCCGCCGCAGCGTCCTGAGAGCAGCTCCTTTAGCACTAGAGAATCTCTGTTCAAAAGTCAGGGAGCCAGTCTGTTTTCTTCTGACGCCATGTGTGTCGTATACACTCTGTTCTCAGAGCCCTGTGAAGTAGCTGCAGCGTTTGCAGCAGAATGTTAGGGCCACAGCCATGTACTAGGTACTTCAGGACTCTTTGGGGGGGGGGGGTTGCTCATTTTAGGGGCTAGGTATTGGGGGCTGTGGGAGATGGGTGGTATTTTCAGGAGGTTAGTAGGTACTTGTTTTAGTAGACCATGTTCTAGCAAAGCAGCTTTGAGCCACATTGCTCAGTGTCTTTCTTCAGTGGGGCCCTCTGTCCATCAACCCCTCACACTTGAGTCGCCTGGTTCCAAAAGGGGCAGAGATTAAGGACAAGAAAACACAGCGTCTCTGCATGCCAAGAGACGCTGTATGTTTCTGAGGCAGCTCTCAGCCCAGATCATTCCTGGACGCCATTTGTATCTACTGGGGGTGGCCCAAGAGGCTGTGGGTTCAGTGATCTTGGTGCTATTTCCTCTGTTCATGCAGCTTTGGGAGACTGACAGGTCTCGCTGTCCCTCAGCCATGACAGGAGGAGTTAGTGCTGCACAGTGGCACGGACCATTGCCAGGTCCTAATAGTTGTTAGAACCCAGCCAGAGCTCGTCAGTTTGCTGTCCCTGGTGGGGCGGGAGCTTCCCCTGACAAAGCTGCTTCCACAGAACCCAGTGCTCAGTACTAGGTATTCACTAGGCATTTCCTGCATATTGCACAGTTTTTGCCAGTGAATGTGACAATTGTGGAACGTGGAGAGAGTGTGTTAAAGCTCTGGTCTGCCTCATTGCCTTAAGAAGCCACAAAGTGACACCTAGAACCCACAGGCACTAAGGGAACCTCTTGGTGGGGGGCGCATAGGAGGACTACCCAGTCGGAGAGTTAGGAAATGAGGCCCAGGAAGTGGTGCCTGTGTTGAGGTCTACCTGGTGAGGAGAGAAGACAGTTATGTAGAGAAGGAAGGGCAGGCAGGACCAGGCTGGGAGCTGCCTGTGTGAGTGCTCTTTGCTGGAGAGCTGGTCCTTTTAGAGCCATGGTTCTTGTCCTTTCCCATAAACCCAAGGAGACGTGTGAAACTGACTAGCCATCTCGCCAGTTACTAGTTGAGTTGCGATCCATTCAAGAGGTTCAGGCAAGTGTCAGGAGTGAATAATGGGACAAGGGTGTCCTGAGAAAATTTGTGTTAAGGGATAGAGAGATGGCTCCGCAGTTTTGAGCACTTACTGGTCTTGTACCCCTTCTGTACAGGGTCCGCAGAGAGCATGAGAGCCAGGGCCCCATCCACCTGATGAGTGTGCTGCTCTTGCACACTCTGCTTTAGTCCTCACCATCCGCTTGGGAGCGCTGCCCACTCAGTGTGCACTCTTGCACACTCTAGTCACCTGTGATCATGCTTCAGCCTCCCTCTAACTGTTGTGCCCAGTCCTGTTCTCTCGGAAGAGAGCGTGAGGACCAGGGGTCATTCTCAACTGGAGGAGGGAGGGACTGCTCGTGAGATAACACTGCTTTATCTGCAGCCCCTTCTTCCCTGCCTACTCTTTATGCCACAGAAGAATGTAGACCTCAAGTTCAGATTCATTTCCCTGTGGATTTTTTTCCTTTGATCGAGGAAGCTGTCCATCTTTCAACAATCTAGTTCTATCTCGTCCTCTGGGGAACAGTTTTGCGTTCTCCAAGGAGCAGTCTATTATAGCACTCTGGGACCTGGGGAGGGGCGCACACACCAAGGTTCCGAAGAGCTGATTTCCTTCCTGGCACAGGTGGAAATAGGAGGAGTTTGGGAGGCTATACGATCCGTGGGCTGCTGTCTGGAACAGTGGCGGTAGGGTCCCAGGAGGCCCTGCCCGTGGGGGAGAAGGCTGTTGTCCTCCCCAGGGTAGTGGTGGCCTCTGACTGTCATCCGCCCAGCACAGTTGCTGGGGTGGAATCTCAGGCAAGCCGTGTCTATAGACTGTCGGACTATCACACCACCCCAGAGTTCCCAGGAACAGCTGCTTTTATTTCTACACGGCTGACTCTGTGTCATGAGACATTGATAGTACTTGGCTCAGTGGAGACATTTTTGAAGCCCAGGGTCTACCCCCTGAACAGCAGGCTGCCCGCTAAAGAAGGTGGCATGGACACAGCCCTCTAGGTGGTCTGACTGAGTGGGCCCTGTGGCCGTAGTGAGCACAGTGGTGGTTTGGATACTGTGACAATAAAGGGCAGTGACTCTAGGGCTGCAGGGCAGGGGAGAGCTGGTTCACAGCAGCAAAACAAGCGTGGTTTGGTCTGGAGAAGAGTGAAAGACAGGGGGTGGCAGGGAGACTAAAGGAAGACCAGGGTCCCAGGGGAAGGTCAGGATCAGGGGTCCCATCGGAATGCCACAGGGGAGCCAGAAGAGAGCTCCCTGAGGGCTGGATAGGGGGGTGGCTCTAAGAAAGTCTGGAGAGAGCTGTGTGGGATTCCAGTGAAGTCTGGTTTTCTTTGTGGAAATGTGCATCTGCTTACAGTCAGTCTGCTGGTACAAACGTTTGATGTTTTGGAAATCTGTTGGATGTGGATTAAACCTCGACAGGTGCTGGAGACCGAAGAGGAATATGGTAGGGCTCCTCTCTGTGTTCCTGCCTCCCGTGCTTTCAGTTACTTGCAGTCAGCCTTGGTCTAAAGTATTAAATGGAAAATTCCTCAAACACTTCTAGGTAGTATGATCAACGTTTAGATCATTCTGCCTGGCTATGACTATCGTCATGGTCCTATGCATGCTATATACATTGTTGTTCATTTGCTTGACTTGGCTTGGGCATGGCAGTGTGTCTGCTCAGGAATAAAATGCAGGAATAGTGACGATGGTAATTCAGTATGCCAGAGAGAAGCTGTGAGGTGGTTCCTTTAATAAAAAGGTAAAAGAAAAACCTTCCCTTAAGAAGGCAAGACTAGGTCACCGGGTGTGGCCCTTAGGAACTGTGCTAGAACAGAACCTTCTGTGTTGCTCTGTGTCTCAGAACACGCAATCTAACCACTAAGCCTTATCACAGGTGTGTGTGTCCTTATGAGGCTTGGTACTGTCTGCTTCAGGTGCCCACTCGGCACCGTAGAACTGTTCCCTGGGCATGAAGGAGCCAGTATTCTAATCTTGGAGATAGCACACATTACCTAATGTTTCTAGTAATGGACTTAAAGCGTGACCAAAACTGGCTTTGTACTGACATCATACTTGGCTTACGCCATAATCCTCATTGTTAGCAAGAGATAAATTTGTCTTAGACTGATATTTTCTTGAATTCAGAGAGAGAGAAGTGAAAAAAACCATCTTTCACTTTTATAATTTTTAGTCTACGATTAAAAGCATGACTTGCTTTATGATCTGAAGAGATGGCCTCTAAGTCTTTATATTAGTAACAAAAGTGAGCCTGTCAGGGAAAAGAGCTTAATCTGCATCTGGCCTTTGATGTATTCCTAGATTGTAAGAAGCTTCCTGCTGTTTCTGGCCACAGTGAAACAGCTCTGGCCGTGTGTCCATCCGGGCACTGGCTCTTCCCACCAGCACTCTTTGCTGGACTGCCTTTCAGCAAGCAGCTGTTCTGCAGTCATACCTAACATGTTAACACACATGCTGGCTCACCGGGACTTAAGTTCTCATTGCTTATTTTCCACAGAAAGACTCTGAAGTTAATGATGAATTTGAAGGAATTAACTATTAGCCTGTAGATCTTCTTTGGACTGTTGTTATCCTGTCCACAGCATTTTATTAACAAGTATTAACAGATAGCTGAAACAGATATCTTAGCCTAGAACCATGAATTGCAAAGTACAGTAGATAATGTCTTGTTGTTTGTTTTTTGAGACAGGGTTTCTGTGTGTAGCCCTACCCTGGAACTCACTCTGTAGACCAGGCTGGTTCGAACTTAGAGACCTCTGCCTCCCACATGTTGGAATTAAAGGCATATGCCAATAATTTTACTTTTAATCTAAAAAAATGAAGCAGCTGGGTGTGGTGGCACATGCCTGTAATCCCAGCACTCAGGGAGACGGAGGCAGAGACAGAGATGGGTATCTGTGAGTTCAAGGCCAGCCTGGTCTAGAAATGGAATACAGGACAACCAACGGCATACAGAGAAAAAACAAAAACAAACAAACAAACAAACAAACAAAAAACCCCAAAACAAAAAAAGAAGTCATATATTCTTTATTCTTAGACATTTTAAGTCATGCTGTTTCACTGAGTGTGTGTGTACATGTGTATACAGATGCATACCTGTGCAGAAGCTAGATGCCACAGTCCTTGTGTTCCTCCGTCACTCTTCTGTTTATTCATTTATTCTTTTAGACAGGGTCTCTCTCACTGAACCTGCTAGTTATGGATTGGCTAGAGCAGTGAAGTTGCAGGTCCCATGGGTTTGCCTGTCTCCAATCCTGGAATTATTTGGGTGTAGGTGCTGGGATCCACACTCGGGCCCCCATGCTTCTCCCTGTGCACTGAGCATCTCCATAGCCCCTGCTTCATTCCTTTTAGCATAGCTCTGTGATTTGAAGGTGTGCCACGCTGTTGACAGAGCGGCTTGCGATACCACATTTCCTATGTGGTAGGGGGACCTCTGAGCCAGTCTATGTCTTAGTTGGTTTTTCCATCTGGGACATTAGTCCCAGAATCCTGTAGCACATGGTGCCAGTAAGCTTCCTAGATAAAGAACAACAATCTGGTTCACAGTTTCACAAATGCTGAAACAGAATCCAAGAGGAAAAGGAAATAATTGGCGAGCAGTGGTCACTGCGCCGAGGAGGATGACCTGCCTTCAAAGACTTAGGTTTTGAACTTCATAGCATGTTTAAGAAATAGTTTACTTCAAAGGCCTTTCCACCAGAAAATGGGCTGTTTTCCTGCGATTCTTGTTCATGGGCTCAGCAGTGCTATAAGCAGCTCATATCCGCCCTCTGTGGCCTCGGGCTTGTTTGTGCTGTGATCCTCAGGCTGAAGCTGTATGAACTCTGGCCCTATTTTAAGCTGTAGTAAATCCACACTGTTTGAAAGGAGTTGATTGGTGTTCTCATGAAATCTTGAACTCTCTGACCCATCTTAAAGAAAATACTTAGATGCTATAATCAGTGTATGCGCAGAGATTATGTTCTCTCAAAATATAAAGCTAAATTTGCTAAGCCAGGCCTAGTCCAACTCACTGGCATGCACCCGCAGTTGGGATATACTGTGGGCATTC
>NW_026595339.1:0-18214 GCF_907164565.1 Psammomys obesus | reverse complement strand
AAGTTAAAGAGCTAAGGGTGAGTGGTGAATGTTGATATTTTTTTTTTTGCTTAGACATAGGTGAGCTATGGTGGGTCAGGTCCATGGAAGGCAGATCAAGAATCCTGTCTGGTTCTGCATATTTGAGAGGTGCTTGAGATGTAAGGGCTAGTATCACATGGATGATTGACCGTGTGGCCTGGATTGGAGCTGAAAACCGAAATGTGGAACCCAGGAGCAGTATCATGGGTCTGTCATATGCAAAGCACAAAGCGGGCTGAGTGTGGTGCTCGGGCTTACAGTGCCAGCACTGACAGGCTGAGGCAGGAGGATGTCTGAGTTCAGGAACAGTCTGGCCTATAGATCGAGGGGCTGTTAAAAGGAAAAGAAAAATAGGACCTTTGTCATAGACTGTATGGCTAACTTAGGACAGGCTGAAGGCCTTGATCTCTAAAGAAGTAATGCAAAGGGGAGGAGCCCCAGCTGTTGTCTCTGAGTGTCTCCTGGCTGTTTCGCCGAGGGTTGGGATGTTCTTGGTGGGGTGGGAGGTAGAGCTGTTCGTGTGATGGTCAGTGTGGTTTTTCCAATTGTGTACTACCATCAGAAGACACTGGATTTTAGGCTACATAGAATGCAGCCTTTTGCCTAGCTCTCTCATAAAGTTAAATTTAAAAAGCATGACATGTGTTTATTTATTGTATATGCATGTGTCATGGTAGATATGTGCAAGTCAGGGACACTTTGTGGGAGTCAGTTCTCTGCTTTTATGCCCTAAGGACCAAACACAGGTCATCAGGTACTGATGTCTATCCACGGAGCCATCTCGTGGCCCACAGAGGTAGAGTTTCAAGTAGGAGGTTTGTGAATGGGAGAGAGGGATGGATCTAGCTGGATCCACAGGGGGAGAGTGTGGATAAATGTGTAGAGATGAAGCCAGCTGGTGACACCAAGAAAACTCTAGGAAAAGGGAGGAAAACCAGGAGTCTGAGGTGGCCTTGAGGCCAGGCAAGGAGGCCTTTGTGTATGGGACTCATTAATAAGGTGCAGACAGGATGGGTCTGAGATGGGGGAAGATACACACGGTAGGACCTCACACTGTCTCTCAAGGCGTAGTGGCTAGGCCCACTTACTCAAATTCTGTTTCTTGTTTGCTTTAGTTTGGCCTTTGTTTCTGAAGTAAGTATCATATTTTAAAGTATTCTTGAGTTTGGTCTCCTGTTTAGGAGATACTGTCTTTCGTTTTTGGATTACGACTTTCATCTGGCATTTCTGTCATGGTGTCATTCTGTGGGATTACCTTTCTGTGCTTCTTTTTATGGTTTATATGGATCTTGCTATGGTGCTGCTGTTCATTTGTTGTTTGTTTTTTTTGACATTTGGAAGTGACATATTTTTCCCATGGCTCTTTTGACACAGATGGTAGGAAGAATTTTAAACACAGTGGGAAAGCTCCTCCTCTCGTGGTTTCAGGGAGCATGGACAGGCTCACTGCGCTTGAGTTGGCCATGTGAGAGGTGGCATGCCGAGGCAGCACTGACTCACCAGTCCCTGCTCTCAGTCCCTGAGTTTATGATGGCTGCACTTCTACATTAGAACAAGCTGTGATTCAGGGTTGCTGCTCACTGTTGAATTCCATAACCCGGGACACCTCAAACGTCATCTGAGGACTGACATCGTGTTTCCATGTCCACCCCGCGCTCCTTCAGGTCCTTGGCATCAAGGAGAAAGCACAAGATCTGTACTCCTAGTCCATGGAGAACTCTCCATTTATGGATGATCATGCACTCAGCTGTTAGAGGCGCCAATCCCACATGGAAGGAGTGTGTACTTTTAATGTCCCGAGCTTTAGTTCCCTGGCCCCCAGAGAATGAGGGCATCTTTCCCATGTGCGAATCGGAGAGGATTCCAGTGGTGTTGCAATTGGTCCCCTGGCCTCATCCCTCTCTGTTCCTGTGTATCTTCAACTGCAGACCATCAGTCATTCTAAAGCAGAGCAGTTAAGCAGTATGAGGTTTATAGAGCTGAGGATGTGGCTCAGGGAGAGAGCACTTGCTGGACGCACAGGTCCTGGATGAGCCTCTAGCACAACAGAACATTGTACACATGAGCCACACACTGGCTCTCTAAGTCTTTCTACTTTCCTGTCTTGCCATTTCCATCTTTCAACTATCCCTATTTCTGGCCACACTGAACTGCCTACCCTTTCATCAACCTTCCATGCTTATTCCTAATCTGAAATTTATATGAACTTTCCTGTCAGCACAAAAGTTCTCCTTTCTCTTCCTTCTGTGACATTGATGTGAAGCATTTTTAGTGAGTTATTTTCAGGAAGGGGCTCACTGCACTGCTGTGGAAGGAGGAGGCTGAGTTTGCGCTCTGGCGAATGGTGACAGGCACAGCAGTGCACATCTGTAATTCCAGTGCCAAGAGGCAGATGCAGGAGGCATGCTGGCCAGTTCCTATAGATGAATTGATGAGCCCAGGGTCAGCGAGAGACCCTGTCTCAAAAGCTAAGGTAGAGAGAGCTATTGAGGAAGACACTCAGACACATGCACGTGTCGTATAACTGCGCATAAACAAAATGACTTCTGGACATGGTAAATTGTCAGGTATAAATGTTGCAAATGTGCATATACATGACCAAATGGATAAACCAATCTAATTAAGATACGTACTACCATCTATTTGTGGTAGAGTATATGCCCAGGGCTGGTATGGCTGGATCTTGAGGAAGCACTATTTTGATTTTCTGAGAAAGCACCAGATTGATTTCCAAAGTGGTTGTACAAGTTTATATTCCCATCAGCAGTGGAGGAGGGTTCCCATTTCTCCACAACCTCTCCAGCATGTGTTGTCACTTGAGTTTTTGATCTTGGCCATTCTGATGGGTGTAAGGTGAAATCTCAGGGTCGTTTTGATTTGCATTTCCCTGATGACTAAGGACATTGAGCATTTCTTTAAGTGTTTCTCTGCCATTCGATATTCCTCTATTGAGAATTCTGTTTAGCTCTGAACACCATTTTTTAAATTGGGTTACTTGATTTGTTGCTTTTTAACCAGAAGTCTGTGTCTGTACCATATCCTGGAAGTGTTTTCTCCATAATTTCTCTTAGGGGCATTAACGTTTCAGATCTTACGGTAAAGTCTATGACCCATTTTGAATTGGTGTTTGTGCAGGGTGAGATGCTGTGGTCTCCTTTCTTGTTAATGTGGGTACTGGCTTACCTGCCACCATGTGTTGAAAAGGCTGTCTTTATCCAGTGTGTCTCTGGCAACTGTATTTGTTTCTTTTCTTGTTGTGGCCAAATACATGAAAGAAGCAATTTAGGGGAGGGAGGGTTTAGTTCGCAGTCTAAGAAGGGAGGCAATCCATCAAAGAAGGGAAGGCATGGTGGCAGCCATGGCAGCTGGTCACCTGTGTCCACAGTGAGGTTGCAGAGAACAAACAGGAAATGGAGTCAGAAACTTTGAGGCCTGCCCCACTTTGTCTTCCCTAGAGAAAGGTTCCATATTGGATGAAACAGTCTTGTAGTCTGGGGGCCAGCTTCCCAACACTGTCCACAAAGAACATTTTACAGTTAAACCACGTTTTAGTCAAATAGCAGTTGGCCATAGCGCTGTGAACTTGTCTCTGGGTCCCCTGAGCCTTCCACCATCTACAGATGTGTTTTGTGGCTGTGGTGTGCTCTTTTGTTACATGTGAAACTTGAAATCAGGTTCTGTGTTGTCCCCAGCATCTCTCTTTTTCCTCAGGAGTTGGCGTTAGGTTCTCATAGTCTTTACTGTTTTTCTAGTGTAACTTTACTTACTAAATCTCTGGTGCCAACGGTTTGCTCTTTCTCCCCACTACCCATGGATTCTGTGTTTGGCCCCTGATCATGTTTCTAGGTTCTTGAAAGTTGTGATAACTTTGCTTTTTATCTTTGTTGATATATGAGATAATATTGCCTTCTCCTTTTCTTTTATTCTTGGTAACTTTTTTCTTCTGCTTTCCCTAGTCCATTGGGGATGATTTTCAGCACATTTATTTGATCAATTTGGTTTGTATTACATTTTTTTACTTCCAATATCCTGCTTGATTTTTTTTTCAAAAATGTTAATTTTTTTGTAGAATTTTTCATTCATGCTGCTGACTTTCTTACCCAGGCCCTGAACTGGGTTACTTTATTAAACTGCTTGTGTGACTATTTTTTGAGCTTATTCATCAATGCTCAGTCTAGACTTTGAATTCTTTGTCTCACACATTCCAGTTCATTCCACATCATTCCAGTTCCCTTGGATTTAGTTACTGCAGTCATGCTCCTTATCCTTCCTCGACATGCTTGTTTCCGTGTTGGGCTTTATGCATCCACGTGGATAAAGCTCTCTTTTGGTTTTATCTCAAGTTCTTAAGTGCTCAATCTGCTCTTGAGCGCAACGTCCTGCTATTACTCAGGAGCAGAGAAACTGCTGAAACAGCAACCTCAAGCTTAACCAGATATTGAATACAGTTAAGGTCTTTAAAGCCAATTAATGTATCTTCAGTTTCCCCAGAGATAACTGTCAGGCATGAGAGATGACACAGCCTCTAACCATGAGGGAAGACATATCCCAAGCACCTACGCAAAACTCAGATACATGAAAGTGGTAAACATAATGCCGTGATGAGGCTGGGAGCAAATCGCTGAGCCCCAGGTTACGTGAGAGACTGTATCTCAAAATACAGTGTGGGAGTGAGTGCGGAAGACACCTAATTCCAACCTCTGGTCTTCACACACTCACAAACATGTATGTGTGCCACATGCACACGCAGAAACTGGCAGCATTATAGCATGAGATATAAAATTTTAAAACAAATGAAAAGTAATTATAACTAATGAATGAAATTAAGGAGGCATTAAGAACAAGAAATAAAAAGAAGGGTTAAGGAAAAGACATGCAAAGAATGGACAGAATGTTACAGAGAAGAGAAGGGAGCTCCAGATAAAGTTTGATCAAATAAGAAAGAACAATAGGTAGATACAATTTAATTTAATAAAACTTTAAATTAGCCAGGCCTGGTGGTACACGGCTGTAATCCCAGCACTCGGGGAGCCAGAGACAAGCGATCTCTGTGAGTTTGAGGCCAGCCTGGTCTACAGAGTGAGCCTAGGACAGCCAAGGCCACACAGAGAAACCCTGTCTTGACAAGCAAAAGAAACAAAACAAAAATTTTTAATTGTTTAAAACAAAGTTGAAAAACACTAAAATATAGTAAAGAAAAGAAACATTTTTTTAAAGGAAAGTAAGGAAAGGTGTTTTAGAAAATAACAAACACAGTGGCGTCGTTCAGTCCTCTTACATTGGAATGTGCCAGGTGGACAAGAGGCCAGTTGGTGGATATCCAGATTCTTGTCTTTGACATCTAGATTGTCACTGAGCCTCAGCCTGCAGTCACTTGCCCGGCAAGGCTGTATTCACTGTAGGGTCTTAGGGTCTTCCCTTCCTTGCCTCCCTGGAGCCACCACTGCCATGCAATTGTGCAGCTGGGTTCTGTGGTTTGTACATTCTGACTGTGTCATGTCCAGGCCCAGTGCACTGTAGAGAGATGGAAGCAAGCAAAGCACCCTGATCGCCACTTGAGGCCCTAACTTCATTGCTTTCCATGAAATCCAATCCCCGGGGAGAGGAGGCTGTGTGAGAGGCCGCAGCTGAGCCTCCAGCCTCAGACCCACCACCGCAAACCACCAGATCAGGCAGATCTCGAGTCTAAACAGCCCCAAGTCCAGCTTAGGGTAGGCGCCCTCCTGCAGCACGGGTGGTTTCCTTCACACAGCTGTGCTTTTTCTTCCGTGTGCGACATTCATGTTCTTCCTCTCTGCTTCTTGTTTCCCCGACTTAGAGCCACACACCATCTTCTGCTATCGTCCCAGAAGCTCTACTTGGTAGAGTATCTCTCCGAGCCTTATTCTGAGCATACTATTCGGTTCTTTCTGTTTTTACTAAAGAATATATTACAGGGAGAAAGTCCCCAGTCTGTGAAGCAGGAGTCAAGGAGTTTCAGCATCTTCTTCTGTGCTGGAGTTTTGGATTAGGGATGCTTAACCAATATGGATTGCAGATATTGTAGAGTCCAAGAAAATCTGAGTCCCTTCTGGTCCCCAACATTTGGAGGATGGTCACGCAACTTCATATTATTTTCCATGTATCCAGAGTTTTTTAATGGCTTCCTGGCTGCACCAAAAGTTGTGTCACAAGCTTTGCTGTTGTTTTTATTGGCATTTCTCAGTTCTGTTAACTGAGATGGTGCTTTTGTAGCTTTGCCTTTGAACCTAACCAATATATCCTCCTCCCTAAATACAAATCCTTACAAAAACTTAATGAGCCAAAATGATGGCATGAATTTAAGGTTGCTCCTGCATACCGTACTACCTTGAGCCTGCTAGCAAGACCACTGTGGCGTCAAGCAGTTGAGCATATCTGCAGGTGGGGAGAAACTTATTTTGCAGCAAACCTCTTTTTTTTTCCTCATCTCTGGGACTTCCCACAGTGAAGGAGTCAATAGCTCAATTTGAACTCTACATGATCTGTCTAGGTTTCCATCGCTCTGGTGATCTTGGAGATTTGCTTTTACGAATCTTTGCCTATTGAAAGGGAGTAAGAGTACAGTGGACGCCACTAATACTCTGTACTGGGTAGTGCTGGTTGTCAGCTTCGTTAGACTAAGAACTGGTCTAGAACCAGGCGGTGGTGATGCACACCTTTAATCCCAGCACTTGGGAGGCAAATTCAGGTGGATCTCTATGAATTCGAGGGCAGCCAGAGTGACACAGAGAAACCCTGTCTCAAAGAAAACAAAGTGAAACAAAACAAACAACAACAACAAACAAAACAAAAACAAGAAGAAAACAAAAAACCTGGTCTGTCTGAGGGTGTTTGCTTTTAGCTGAAGACTGACCCTGGATGGCCAGTGCTTCCCATGGCTGGGGTTTAGTCTTCTGCCACCGTGGACAAGAGCTGCTGTGTCCCCACCATGATAAACTGAGCCCAGACAAGCCTTTCCTCAAGTGCTTCTGACCAGATACTTGTTTATAGCAACAGGAAAAGCGACTAATACCACTCACCCTCCAAAACGTCATCTGCCCACCTCCAAGCCATCAGTGCTTACGTAGGACGTTCTCATTTGCACTCTTGAGTTCTTTCTCACTAAAATGGGAGACTTGGAGTAGCAAGCTTGGATTAAGCAGGTGGGTGAGGCCGCTGATAAATACGCAGCTGAGGTCCAGTGTGATATTTAGTGCCCGCTTTCCATGACTGTTTTTGTCTTTTAACTAAAGTTCACAGGAGTAAGAGAGGAATAGTAATATTTTATTTGTTTTGAGAACGTATTGATATATTTTTAGTATGGGGCAATTTTTTCTTTTTTATTGCTCTTTCAAAAGAATTGCATTATTCTCATTGTTGCTTATTATTATTATTATTATTATTATTATCATCATCATCATCATCATCAGTTTTTGATGTGCTCACAGGCACATGTGTGCTATCATGCACGTGTGGAGGTCCGATGGCAACTTCCGGGGGTTGGTTCTGTCTCCACAGTGGGTCCCTGTGATCAAACTCGGGTGGTCAGGCATGTGCGCAAGCACTTCTCCCTGCGGAGCTCCTCACTGCTCTTGTCACTGCTCCTTTAAAGAGCAGGGCTTCTGATGCTTCATTCATTTCTAAGCCAAGCGCTGCGTGGTATGGAAGCCCTGGCTTTTACTCCCTTAGTCACTGGCTGGTTGGCATTTGCAGTTTTTGTTTGATGATTGTGAACGTTCAGTATGTTTTCCCCCTATGGATGCAGCTTCATTTTATACTATTTTTTCTTTTAGTGTCTTTCTCGAGAGGCTGGTGGAAACATGAGCATTCAGTTTCTTGGCACAGTGGTAAGTATAAAAAATTCTGTTTATTCTCTTACTCAGAGGGAACGTGTTTGGTTTTCTCCCAAGTTTCTGCTCCCTTCACTATGGTTTCATTTTCATCAAATTGAGACATCTCTGGGTGAGAAAAGCTTCTGTGTTGAAAATATTTCTGTTGCATATTTTCAGAGAGGAAATGCTTTTCTAGTTTCAGTTTAAGTAGTTGTACTTTCTTTCCAACTGCAGATTTTCTTTGTATTCTAAAAAATAAGAACATATTTTATAGAAACTGTGACCTTGAATTTTTTCCCCTCAGTTTGCTTTCTAGCTTTCTCTCTTAGCTTCCTTCCATCTGTCTTTCTAAAGATATTGAATCACAGCTTTATATCTTATTATTTTCATGTAAACTTTGTTACTTTATGTATTGCTGTGCAACACTCATAGGTCACATTTCTTTTTTGTCCTTTAATCAATTATGTGTATGGGTGGGTTACTTTCCGCTGTAAACTCTCGCTTTGATGTGACTTGGTTAGTGTTGTGTGGGTATTTACCTGCGTGTATTTCTGGTCACCATATATGTACCTGGTATAGGTGGAGGTTACAGGAGTCCCTGGAGTTATAAATGGTTGTACACCACAGTGTGGGTGCTCAGACTCGAACTCCAGTCCTTTGAAGGAGCACCCAGTACTTTTAACTGCTGAGTCCTAAGTGCAGCCCTGAATAAGCCTCTTTTTAATGGAGGAATTTTTTACATTCTAATGAGTAGAGGAGATGTGCTTCATTTATCTGTCAATCTCAGTTGCAAGCTACTTAAGTTACCTCTACTTTTTGTCATTATAAATGTGTTTTGCTTTTTGAATTTTAAAAATTATTTTCAAGCACATTTAAAATATTTTTCTCTTTTAAACTATATTGCCTCCTGAGTGGACTCAGAGCTGTTGAGTGGCTATGACTTGTCATAGGCTCTGTTATCTTTCAGGCTTTGGGATCCACCCGCTGTGTGACGACAGCTTGGACTCTAAGTGGTGTCAGTTTTGATTATCTAAATAATTTATCCTTTTTCTTCTGACAAGGTGCTCTTGTTGTTTGTTACTGTGTTTACATGTAAGTTTAGAAGTTCGTTTGAAGACACACAGTATTGTTTCTCAATTGCTGCTGCATTTGAACACCTCTCTGTGTTCACCTAGGAGGCACAGTTTGTTAGTACTTATAAACACACCGTGCACATAACCAATCTTATGAAAGATGTTTGTTGGATGGAGATGGAGAGAGAGGGAAGGTGAGAGGGAGAGAGACATGGTGGGGGCAAGGGGTGCCCAACAGAGAGAGGGGAGAGAGGAGGAGGGGGGAGAGATCAAAAGCAAGAGAGAGAGAGGGGGAATGGCAGACAGGTCGCTATGTGCCTGGCCCCAGTGATGTCACAGGACGTAGGTACTGACACAGGATGTTGTCAGGACCCCAGGTTACTAAGGGAAGGCCAGTTGAATTTCCTGCACAACACAGTTGGCCTGGGTGTGTATGTTGTGTGTATTTTACCTTCAGTGCCTGTACTTGACTATTCTTCTGCTCCCAAAATATGGTTTATAGGATGCTTGCCACTGTAGAGGTAGCAGACTGGAGCTGATGAATAAGGTGGACTAAAATCTTACACAACAACCAGTTGTAGTGAACAATCTGAAATGAGCTCACTGCATTCTCTCCACCTGAGAGGGGTGTGACAGTGTCATCCAAGAGCAAGTCTGTGCTTTTGAGGAAGCTGAGGTCATGAGCCTTGTTTTCTTGGAGTTTTGGAAATTGTTTAATGTCTCCTCATGGGACTCCACTCCTGGACCGTGCTCTTGCGTCTCCCCCTTTTATTTTTTAATAGCAGGATATTCAGAGTGGGTTCCACTTGAGATGTCGTAGATAAGTCTAATTGTCAGTTTATGCATGAGCACCCTAGAAATAATATTAGAACAAATAGAATTTGAATTATAATGCAATAGAGTACTATTATTTCTAAGAGAAATATGGTTAGAATAATAGTAGAATGAAGCACATTAGAGTTAGAATTGTGTGTAGCAGTCTACCACCAAGACTAGGGATCCAAACTGTATATAGCACTATTGGCTACATAATTACCTCCATCAGAAAAATCTACAAAATAGCTTGAAAAGAGACTTACCTGATTTAGCCACATTTGCCCTTTAATAGGAACACAAATGTTGTGGTGTCCTATGCAAATGGGAAGTAATTCAAATCTCAAGGAAAAGATAAAAGCAGTCCCTTCTTCAGACGAATGAATGAGTCTGTAATGGTCCCAAAGTCCAGCCATAAGCAGAGTGGAAGCAGGATAACTTTTCCCTTGGTCCCTTAACTTAGAAACCATCATCAAAAGTGGTCTGCCCTGAGCGCTGGAGCCATCTCCTGTGCCCTTTCCCTAGGGATTTGCTGTCTGTCCCACCGTCTCCTCATCCTTCATGGCCTGGGGCTGGAGGAGACGAAGAGCCCATGATGACAGATGCGTGCCCTCCTGGTGCAGGAGGAGAGCTAGGGCAGGGCGCTGCATCCTGGTGCAGGAGGAGGGCTACGGCAGGGCACTGCATCACCTTGCTTATTTCCTCATGCAGTAAAACTATGGAAGTGTGGAGTCCATCACTGGGAATAACCCACAACGTGAGCACGATCTGAAACGATGTTTAACGGCTTATGAATTAACTGCAAGAGATAAATCAGGACAGCCTGTTCAGCTGTTGGGCTGAGGAAAAGGAAGCATTAATAGATTGATGCATATCTGGCCCATGAATCCCTCCTGTACCCTTAGATGAACCATCAAAAAATAACCATCTGCCTGTGAAATGGAAGACGGTTGGGCAATTTTTGTAATCACAAATTTAGTTTGTGTGATGCAATCCCATAGCTTACCAATTGGATAGTGATTTCCTGTCCTTCTGTAGTAATCTGCAAATGAAATTTGAAAATGCGTGATTTTTCATAGTAACGCTTTTAAAAAGGGATTGTTAGTTAGGGTAGTATAATACAGCAAGGATTAATTAATACAGCAAGGATCCATGTCATGGCTGACTTCGGGTCCTCCTCTGAGTTACTAGTTGAGCAAGAAGAATAAGGTAAGCGGCAGGTACTTTATGGCTCCAATGGTGTAAATAGATCCCTCCCCAAGGTCTGTCCTGTGTGCTAACACCTGTAGGACACAATCAGTGAGGAAGATGAGTTTAGAGGCCGTGAAGGCTCCATACGATACACAAACGCTTCTCCTGGATTCACACAGCTGTGGTTCACTTCTTGCCTGTTGAGATGATGAGCAAGGGCTGTCCTTCTGGAGTTTTAGATAGCTTGGTTAGTGCCTTGGAAATGCTAGGCCAGGAAAGAATTGAGAAACAAATTCCCTTTCCCTGCCATACCCTAGCTTGCCTAGGCTGTGAAGTTGGCATTTTCACAGGCTCTCCTAAATACTTACCAGATTCCTCACCCCATGATTGAGGACCATCTTCAGACATCGGGAGGGCAGGTAGTTACAGGAGGCTCCAGTAAGGGCGTTGAGGGAGTCTCCTCTGCCGGAGTCACCAGCCAGTGGCACTGCTATTTTACTTTCAATTTTGTCTGAAGGAGGAAACTCCCCTCTTTTACCAGTTTTAAGGTTTGATCATCCAGTTTATATTCAGTCAAGGAAGTATCGTTCTCTTTCTCGTGATTAATATCTTCTTTATCTTCCTTAAGTATTTTGATAACAGTCTAAATTAATGTCCAGGTGGCCTACAGAAAATTGAAGGGGGATTTTCCTCTTGTTTATGTGTTTCAGTATTCTTTCAGACTCTGTCCCATACTTCTTCACCTAAAGTCCCCTTTTCAGGAAACCAGGGATTCTAATAATAAGCAACGTACAGGCAGTGTCGTAATTGGGATTTTAACATTTGTGATCCTCCTGTCTTTAAAAAATGATGCTCAAGCTTGATCCAAGGCAAAGCTTGCCTGGTTTCTGCACCAGGCTCCTCAGGTCCCTCCCCGTCGGGCCAGTGCACCGCTGTAAGGGCCGCAGAACCTGGGAGACGGAGGAGGCAGGTACATTCTCATGCACGGCCAGTCTTACCCGGTGAGCCTGTGAGGGGCACGGGAATATAATCTAAGAACAAGTGTGGGGGGGGGGGTGTGCGTGCGTGCAAGAAACTGAGATCACATGACTTTTGTCTGTTTTTTCCTGGAGTTTTCTCACAAGCATTCAGAATTCTCCCATGACTACATTCTTGGGCCGTGCTCTGACAGTATGATTGTGTATTGTTGCCACACGTAGGCTGGTCAGGACATCAGATAGTCCTGCAGAAGAAACCTAAAATCCAGTGCAGCATGGTTCCTGAGACACCCCCCCCCCCCGAGCTCCTGGAATAATGCGGCCTTTCTGTGTGTGTATGCTTTTATTCATGTGAGTCTAGAGTATCAGTTAGGACACTTGGGGCTCACTTACCCAGCCAAGTAAAGATTCCTCCCAGCTACTCACAGCCCCCAAATCTCAACTCAAAATAATGCTGCACCTGTGAGCATCTTGAGACCGTGGCACCGTAGCGGCTTTGCTCTACCCCTGGAGACCGTGGCACCCTAGACGGCTTTGCACTACACCTGTGGGGATGCGGAGACCATGGCACCGTGGAGGGCTTTGCTCTACCCCTGTGAGCATCTGGAGACGGTGGCACCGTAGATGGCTTTGCTCAACTCAGTGTGCTTTATAAACATAGAAAGGATTACTTTACATGTATGAAACCCTCACTTGGATGTGGCCATTTATTTCACAAGCATCCTCATGTCTGTTGCTACACCATAACAGGAGCTACCTCGCCTACTCAGATGGGAGAGATGCTGAGGGGACGCGTGCCTAGGTTTCAGAACAAAGTTAGCACAGAGGCATTAACTAACAAGTGGTGCAAATTAACTGATAGACCCTGGATCAAAACCAGGTCTTGTCTTAAAGTTAAGCCGGTAACCATCACAGTACATTCAGAACAGATTCTTAACTGCATAGCCAGGGAACTCTGCAGAATTTCGCTCTGTCTTCACAGGGAAGAAGTGAGAAAGAATGAGAATGAGTGTATGTGTGTGTGAGAGAGGGAGAGAGAGAGAGATGATGTTTTCTTCTTATGAAGTTGTTTCTTGGAGCTCCTTCTAATTAGAAGCCTTCTCCAATTAGGCCTAAGCTCTTCCCAAAGTTCCTGCCTCTGAATCCTCTCATGCTGACAGAATTTGTCAGGCAGGAAACACAGATAGTCAGTCCAAACACCCAGTTAGTAAATAATGTCCCAGAATTTCCTCAGGACAGAGGAGCCTGTTTCAGGTAGCCGGTTGCTTCCTTAAGCTGTGAGTCTTACAGCACACAGCCTAAGCTAACAAAGAAACTGAGAAAGCTGTGTTTCGCTAAACCAGCATTTCTTAACACTAAGCAATAGGGATGAACTTGTTTTTAATTTGAAAGTTTGGGAGTTACCATTTTATTTTATTTTTTATTCTAATCAGTTTCTATTTAATTTTTGGACATAGAAGGCAAACCCATCTCACTGAGACAGCCGTCCTACCTTGGGCCACCTCGCTATTTCCTCAGCAGCCTCTTTGTAGCCACGGTGTTGGCATTCGCCAAGGGCTTGCAGAACCATCAGTTTCTGTCTTTGACGTTTAGCCAAAATCTTAATGAAACCAAATGATGCTGAAGTTCTCAAAGCTAATTTGAATCTCAAATTGTACATTTTAAATTAAGTTTTTATTGATAATAAATATACTTTATTTCTTATTAGCCTTGAAAGCTTGAGTGATAACATCAGTAAAATAAACATGTTTTACAAAGATTTACCATTAAGGAGTCTATTAATATGACCCTTGGTACGCCGGCACAATTAGATTTTAGAGTGAGGGTTTAAGAAGTAGCAGCGATTAATGACAACCATCGGAAACAATTTTGAACTCCGTCAGTTTCACTCAGGAGGGTGAACTTAATATGGTAATTCGTCTAGCTGAATCGTATCAGCCGAGCAGGGAGGAATGTAAATATGTAACCCTTCCCTCGCTTGCAAACGGACGCTGTGCTGAGACTTTTATCCATTCCATTAAGGAACTTCGGGGAACTTTGGGGTTTCTGCAATTGTTCCCTCGGAGGCTGAAAACCAACCTGATCTCATACTGGGACCATCCTGGTTTGCATATTTCCATAATTTGCCTTTGCTACTAATATGACAGCAAGACAGAAATAACCATTTCTAATAATATCAGATGGAGTTGTGGAGGACAGCATTTTAATGCGTGAAACACCTCCCTGCGGGGCTGTGATTGCTGCCGGGAACAGCAGCCATGCCGGTGCCGCCGCAGCCTCTTAATTGATTCGTTTAATTAGCAAGAGCCGGAGCTGTTGCTGTGTCTTGTCGTCGGATACTGCAGGCCTTAGATCTGCAGCATCCGTGTTTAGAGACAGGCACCATCAAAAGCCTGAAAATGCGCTTCTAGGGGCTGAATTTTAACAAAACCATGTCCTGTTTGTTTGAAAGTCCGTTTCCTAGAAAACAAAAAGAACTCCGTTTGTTGCTGCTGTTCTTCATGCCAGGGCAGTGATAGGGTGCTGTCATTTGGACGGCCTCAGGTCTTTGCCAGCATTTCGTTCTGGGGAAATGTTAAGCACCCCTTGGCCACAGGTGTGTGACTGTCCTGCCCTTTCCCTGCATCTGGGGGTGTCAGGAGTGGCATGGTAGCAGGTAGCTGCTTACGACGCACTGGTCCCCATGGTGTCCACCTGCTCCAGCACCGAGTGCTCCCACTCCTGCCTAAGCTCCCTCTTTGTAGGGCCTCAGGCTGCGCTGCCCCTAGGAATGTGACAACCACTAGCGCTGACAGAGAAAAGGATGATGGGAGTAAGGGTGGTGGTGTCTGCTGAGAAAGCAGAGCCTTCCCCAGATTTTACATACACTCACCGCGCACACGCGCGCGCACACACACACACACGCACACGCGCGCACACACACACACACACACACACACACACGCGCGCGCTCACACCTCCTTACCTGCTAGGCCACAATGCTGTCGTGTTTGTCTTCACCCTGCGCCTTCACCCCTTGCAGAACAAAGCAGCTGTTTCTCGAGCAGTTCGTAGCAGACTGCTGACGTGTTTTCAGATGTTTTGTTTTTATGGTCCTCAGGACATGGGCCAGCGTTTGTGAGTGTCCGAGTCCTCCTGGTCTTCAGCGCTGGTTCTGCAGCGGGGTGCACTTTCTGAGAGAGAGCCCCGGAACATGAGTCCCTGGTGTGCTTTTCAAGTGTGTGCTCTATTTGTTTTTACTTTGCACTCTGCTTACTACCAGTTATTCACCGATGGTGTTTGTGTTCACGCCACAGTGCAGTTGCGGAGAGCAGCTAGAGCCAAGCTAGGAAAGACAGCTGGTGTCCTGTGTGCCTCGTGCTAGATAAAGGTGCCTTGTTCTCTGCTCAGCACACACACTCACACGCATTCACAGTTGGCATGCTGGCACCGGCATATGGTATACACCTCTAATCTTAGCACTTGGGCAGGTGAGGCAGGCAATTGGGGATTTATTATGATTTCAAGCCAACTAGGACCACCTTGCCTAAAAAAAAAAAAGAAAAAAGGCGTACAGTGTGGGGATAAATACGGCCACGTGATGCTGCGCACAGGGTGATGGAGCTGCCGAGATATGGACCAGTTCTCTCTCCCTCCCTCTCTCTCTGACAGTTACTGTGTAGCCTTGGCTATTCTAGAACTTGCTATGTAGACCAGGCTGGCCTCAAACTCACAGAGATCTGTCTGCCTCCGCCTCCTTAGTGCTGGGATTAAAGTCTACCTGACTTCATTTTTTTTCTCTTACTGATGGGAAACCTAGAGTAAAAAGTCCAGCCGGAGAGCTGGGGAGATGGCTTAGTCAGTAGAGAGCTGGGGAGATGGCTTAGTCAGAAGAGGGCCTGGATTTGAATCCACAAAAAAGCCAGGCACAGTGGCATACATTTGAAAACCCAGTGCCTGGGAGGTATATGCAGGCAGGTCCCTGCATTTTGCTGGCAGTCTACCCTACTTATTGAGCTCTAGCCTAAAGAGAGATGATTCTTCAGAAGATAAGATGGTATGATAGTCAAGGTTGTCGTCTGGCTTCCATATGAGCTGGCACACACACACACACACACACACACACACACACACACACACAGAGAGACAGACAGACAGACAGACAGAGAACATGAGTCTAGGCCACAGAGACTAAATCTCTGGTAAAGAGTGTGTGCCTTTAATCCTAGCACTTGGTCTCTGAGTTTGAGACCAGCAGCTTGGTTTATAATGGGTTCCAAGATGGCCAGGGCTATGTAGAGAGACCTTGTCTCAAAGAAAAAGAAAAAGGAATCTTAGCTGCTCATCGATAAATGTGGGAGTAAAGAAGCCATGTTTGGTGTCTTTTAGACATCACATTTTGATGACCTGTTATGGTGTATGTGTGTCAGTCACTCTGACTACACTAATCTGTCATCTGTTAGGTGACAGATATTTGCCAACTCAAGGAAGAAGCTGCTGTCCCTGCCATCAGTGAGCAATGTGGCTGTTTAATGATATTATAGCATCTCAATCCTTATAGGGGTTACTGCTTATTTCTAAGTATCTCAAGAGCCTGTTTTCCAAGTGTCCAAATCATCATAATAAAATCAGTTTTAATAAATAGCTTAATGTCCTCAGTGTGCAAGATGCTCCGGGGCTTTAAAATTGTTCTGCACATATCGGCTTGCCTGATGCCATTCGGTTTCTGAAGTGAATAGGCCACAGAGCACCTGAGAGTTAGTGGTAAAACTGAAACACAGGGCTGGGGAGATGGCTCATGGGTAGGAGTGCTGCTGTGTAAGCCTGAGGCCCTGGGTGTGAATCCCCAGCACCCAAGTGCAAAGCTGGGCCTGGCCTTCCTGTGCCTGTCATCCCAGCACGGGGAGGTAGAGAGAAGCAGTCCCGAGAGCTGGGTGGCCAGCCAGTCTACACAGAGGGTGAGTGGGCTTCTGATTCAGTGAGCAGGCCTGTCTCAAGGAAGTAAGGCAGAGAGAGATATAGGAAGACAATTGTCCTACTCTGACCTCCACACGCATGTTCACACACAGCCATGTAGTCACGTGTGTGCTACACAAACACACCACACACCAGACACACACAGAAAGGAAGGAAAGAAGGGAGAAAATGAATCAAATGAGAAGCTTTGGAATATTGCATTTGAAAACATTTGCAACCACTGACTGAGATGTTCACAGAAATCCCCATGATTTACACCTAGCATTCAGTGCCTGCTGATGGGGAGGAGCAGGGGGGCAGGGAGGAGCAGGGAGGAGCAGGGAGGAGCAGGGAGGAGTGCTGCACAAAGCTTGCCTTTTCGAGTCTGAAGCGTGGACCCTCTCTGCCAGCTTTGTGTACTTGAACAAATTGCTTACCCTTTCTGGTCCTCAGTTTTCTTATCAGCAAGCTCTATCTTCTCCAGTCCTATGGGTCCTCTGGAGGTACAAGGGTTGAATAAGAATCTGTTTGTAAAATGCTGAAAAATCACTTGGCATATAGTGACTCAGTTTTTATCCTCGCCTTCCACTTTTGTTGTGCTTAATTTGACTTGCATCTCTGCCCCCCCCCCCTATTTACTTAGGGACATATCATGTGAAATTGTGATCACAATGCAGTTAACAGTTTAGGAGTTAGTCTACGGAAAAACTCGGGAGAAAAAGGTTCTATTCCAAAGCCACGTTTTTGTTGATGATCTCTTAGCGTAGCAAACATAGTATCTGTAGTCTACCCTGAGCATCAAGCACGCTTACAGAGGTGCACAGGCAGCTGCTCACCATCTGCTTCCTGGAGGAGAGCAGAGGGCACGTCAGGGCCCGTGAGCATGGCTGGAGATGCAGGCTCTGCCAAGGCAGCACTCCTCTGCCAGAGGACATGCTGTGGGGCTGGGAGATTGTGTCACCCTGACCTCGGTTGAGGATGTCACCTCTCTGTGCCCTATCACTACCTCATGCTGATCTTCCGTGCTGTAAATCGCCTACTAGACTTTAGTTTACATGATGGTGGTGCAGACTGACAGCCGTTTCTCCTGGAGGCCACACCAGTCAGTGACTGCCCGGAACCCCTGTTCTGTGTGACCCAGGGCCTCTTCTGACCACTGTGGGCATCTGCATGCATGTAGTGACTTATAGACACTCAGGGACATGCATGCACACACACACACACCCCACCACACATCACACCCCACCACACACCACACACCACACACACACTACCACACACCACATGATACAACACACTACACACACACACCACACACCACACACCACACACACACACACACACACACACACCACTACACACCACCACGCAC
>NW_026595338.1:0-42500 GCF_907164565.1 Psammomys obesus | reverse complement strand
ACCAGGCTGGCCTCAAACTTAGAGATCTGCTGCCTCTGCCTCCCCAGTGCTGGCATTAAAGGTGTGCGCCATGAGTGCCTGGATTATTTTTCATTGCTTTTAAAAGCACAGTTATATAACTTGAGGGGTAATTTGCTTATGGGTTTACAGTTGCTTGAGACGGGGCCTTACTATAGAGTCCTGGCTGGTCTTGCATTTGTGACACTCCTGCCTTCGTCTCCTATTTAGCATTCTAGTCATGTGCCACCGTGCCCAATTTGACTTGAAGTTAAGAAAAATATTTCAATGGTTGTTCCTTGCAGAGCCACGGTGTACAGTACATTCTGAAGCTGCTGAGAAGTACTGTGTCAAGGAAAAGCACCCCTCAGTTTTCTCCGAATATTTTCCTGTGGTTCAGCTTCTCTCACTCCTATTGTTTTCACAGTAGCTATGTTCATGTCCTGGCAGTGGTGTTCCTTCGAGTTCCCCTTGGAAAATACTGCTTTAGAACAGAATGGCAAGCTTCGGCCCACTGCCTTTGTTAGTAAATAAGATTTTATCAGAACCCGATTTGGCGTGCCCATCTGTTTATAGATCATCAGTGGGTTCTTCCAGATTACAGCATGACACGTGAAACCTAAACAATTGTTGTCTGTATGTTGAAAGTTTACCTGTTCCTATGACATGGCTGCCGTCATGTGTGTAAATCAATTTTATCTTCTCTGTTTTATACACTAGTACTGACACATGCACTGAAAAAGTTAATATAGGTATGTTTGTACATACTCTAAGACAGTATAAAAATCTTAAATTTCAAATTACATTGTTACCCAGAAGTAAATAGAGAAGCCAGCTAAGTTTATTACAGTATCAAAACAGTGTGCGCTAAACAGCTACAGTAATTTCATCTGGCCTGTTGCAGTAGAGAAACTTCTGAAAAGAAACGCTATGGTTTTAAAGGGGGGCAGATGGAGCATTGTAGAGCTATGGGCTTCATGAGAAAGGGGCAAGGTTGGCCTTAGGTGAGGCTATAGAAGGACAGTCCTTCCCCTTTACCGTTTCCTGGTATGAGAAAGAATCTGAGGGTTCAGGAACTATTCATGTTTCCCAGTACCAGGCTCAGAGGAAACTCAGCATTGCTGTCAGGAAAATACAACCATGTGTTTCTTGAGTGTTAGGGCTTGAACCCAGGGCTTACACATGCTAGGTAATTGCTCCAGCCCGGAACTACTACTTCTCAGCCTTAAGAAAATGTCCATTGTGATAGCTACTGTTCTGACCACGGCTATGTCTGTCAACTCATCGGTGTGGCTTGTGGTGCGTCTGCGCATTGAAGTGAAAACGGCAGCATTGAAGCCTGTGGTGTTTTTGAAAGGAAAGCACCCTGTGGAGGGATGTGGGATCAGCTGAATGTCACTGCCACTGATAGACTTCTCTCTGTAAAATCTTCATTGCGAGGCAAGTGGCTCTTACAGCTCAAATGGAAAGTGCACCCTAGGCTTGTGCACGTAAACACTTTGTCCCCAGCTGGTGGTGGTGGGGTATGAAACCTGTTGGACAGGAGTCCTAGCTGCCGGAGGCAGGTCATAGGGGCCCCTATTGACGGTTATGTGGGCTGGCTCTGCTTTCAACCCAACATGCTTCTTGCTCCGTCAAGATACAGCATGCCTGCTGCAAGTCCCACCTCACCCTCTATGGAGTCCCAGCCTCCACTCCTTCCCCTCTGTGATGGACTGAGTCCTCTTTACATTGAACCTCCTTTCCCTCCCTTCACGTGTTCTGACACAGTGATAGCCAGGACAATAGGTTTAATTTACATCTTTGGGAATATGTTAACAAATTAGATCCTTCTACCATGGCAGGAAAAGATCATCATACTTAAAGGGAGGGTAGTAGATTTTTTTTAGATGAACATTTACAGTTTGACAAGTCTAATTTATCAGATGACAAGAACCAACATCTGACTACTATGAACTAGGTACTTTTTCAAACATTTTCAATATTTTAAACATCTGTGTACAGGCACGGAAGGCAACCTCGAGGGTTGGTCCTTGCCATCCACCTTTGTGGAGATATGGTCTCCTGTTCTGCAGTGCGTGTGCTGGGCGAGCTGTCCTGAGAACTTCAGATATTCTCTTGGATGCACCTCCTATCCTATCCTTCCCTAGGAGTGCTGGGCTGCAGACGTCCGCCACCGGTCTAGCTTTACGTGTGTGCTCTGAGGCTCTGCGCGCAGGTCTTCCTGCTGGCACGGCAAGCAGTTTCCCCACTGAGCACTTCTCCAGCCCATTCTCAGCACCCTTAGAGTCACTTTCAGAGATGTATGTCGTGAGAGCACTGGCTCTGCGTTATGAGTGAGTGAGTCCTGTTAGTGTACAGTTGCGCGGCCATCGCTCTGTTCTTCAAGCTTCAGGTTCCTTCTGACCGCCTTGGAAGCTCTTTTCTACCTCGCTGCAGCCGATCCCTGCTCCCAGCACCAACCCTAGCAACCGCTGTCAACATATACTTTTATGTCATCTTACTTCTCTGCTTTATGGCGCTGAGGATGGCTGAACCCAGGGCCCCTCTATGTTCCGTACCTGCAGCCCTGCCAACCTTCATATGCATTGACTAAGGCAGTCCTCTGACTTGCTTGGCGTTACTAGATGGAAAGAGTGAAACAGAAAGCTACTCATGTGTGATTTCAGATGGCCCAGCACAGACTGCACGTGCATTGCAAACTTTGATGTGCCTTACAGTCATTTTCAGAGCTCACAAAACCAGCTTGCTGGGCTCACCCCCGGTATTCCCAATCTCATGAGTCTGGGTTGGGACCTCATGATTTGCATTTCTAGTAAGTTCCATGGTGATCCTGACAGTAGAACTGAAGATCACAGTACACTTTCAAGGGCTATGAAGGGTAGTTGTTCTTGTGAACTCGTGGGTGTGTACACACACGTGCCTAAAATGTGGACATGCATGCTGGATAGGGATTATGCCAAGTAACTTTGAAAAGTAAGCACTGTCACACATCATTTGAAGACAGGACACATTCTGAGAAATGTGCCCTTATTAGCAGAAGCTTGTAATCATAGCACGGGGGAAGTGGAGGCAAGAGGATTAACAATTGAAGGGCAGCAGGGCATGGTGGCCCATGACTTTAATCCCAGCACTCTGGGAGGCAGAGGCAGGAGGGTTGGATTGCTGTCAGCTAGAGGCCAGCCTGGTCTACAAAGTGAGTCCAAGACAGGCAAGGCTACACAGAGAAACCCTGTCTCAAAAGAAAAATATATATATAATTCAAGGGCAGCCTTGGTTCCATAGTGAGTTGGAGACCAGCCTATGTTAAGTGAGACCTTGTTTCAAACAAACAAAAAATTAGAAAGTTGTGTTGCACAAGCAGCATAGAAGGTACCTGTCTATACAAATTAAAAAGATATGGTGTCATTAGGTAATATGTATATAGCTGGGGGGACCAGGCTATAAATACAGTTTGTCATTGACCAAAAACATCCTTCTGTGGCAGGACTGTACTGCTAGCCATATGGGAAAGAAATGTGTGCTCTGAGATTAAATGATAAACTCACCCACTAGGTACTGAAAGGTGATTCTCAGTGGGGAAAAGCGGCATTACTACTGAATACACATAGGCTCATAGGAGGGCATGCACACACACACACACACACACACACACACACACACACACGCACATACACACACACACACATTCGCGCCTTCCTTGTCTGTGAATCATTTTGTAACCTACGTGAAAAAGCTTTGCTATTGTTTTCATTTCCGCCCTTTAAAAAGCAGGCAGGTGTTCACAATAGCAAGAAGCAAATTCAAAGTTTGTACTTTCACTCCCGATAGGCAGAAATGTAAAGGGTAATTAATTTACCAAAAAAGAAAGCAAACAAAGAGTGGAACATGGCTACTCTGGCCAGAATACAGACAGGCCTTTAATCCCAAAAAACAGAGGTGGGCAGATCTCTGAGTTCAAGGCCAGCCTGGTGTAGAGCAAATTTCAGATAAAGAAAAGCTTAGGTCAAGACATTATGGTACACGCCTTTAATCCCAGCACTCAGGAGACAGAGCATGCAGGTCTCTGAGTTCTGTTCGGATAGTTTGGTTGAATCAGTGAGTGGAGAGGAAGGCAGTGGACTTGAGTTTGTAGCAGTTCTGTTCCTGTAGTTCAGAGGCAGTTCTACTGGGACAGGTGTACAGAGACGGGTTGCAGAGAGAACAAGCTAGACACAGGTGAAGACAGAATGGGCCAGAGAATAAGAAGGAGCCAGAAGATTTGAACATATTGCCAAAGTTAGTATGAGGTCAAACAGAGCAATTCAGTCAGAGGCCAAGAGAGAAGCCAGTTTGAATCAGACAGGAGTTTGAGCCAGAACAGGTGAGTTGAACCAGCCAGCCAGAGCTTGGAAAGAACTAGAAAGGGTAAGCTTATTCAGCAGTAAGTCTCAGAGGCTGAAAACATTCTAGGCCTAGGTTAGATTGTGCTGAGGCTAGAAGCTTCCGGGACTAGGCCTAGGTTAGCAGATGGAGGCAGTAAACCCTGAGACACAATTCCTTCTACACAATGAATGACTAGGTAAGTGAATGACTCTGAGCCTATGGCGGTATTCAGTGGTCTGTCTACAGTCTACAGGCTTCGGTGCCAGCACCATGCATGCTCCCTGGCAATCTCTTGAACCTGTATGTGTCTAAGGCAGAGGCAGAGCCTCATTCAAAGCCTGTGAGAATTTTTTTTCTTTCTTAGGAAGCGGGAGAGAGCTCGGAGTTCTTTCTTGCTTCTCATTCATGAGCTCACAATAGTGCCAAGATGTTTGACTGCTCTGCCATCCAGTTTGTTGGGTTAATTTGGGAGACAGTGTCAGCGACCTGGCGCTGTGCCAACTTCCAATTAGCACTCCCCGTGACCACGGGTTTCCCTTTAAGAAGCAATTACTGCAGATGTCCTCAGTGGCCCTGAACAGTGTCCACACTCTTACACTGACACGTAGTTTTCTCATCCGACACGAAAACTTTTATCTCAGATTTTTAAGATTTACTTTAATTCTTAAGCTTACGTTAAAACAATGTTAGACTCACTATAAAGGCACAGAAATGCTACAAATGTTGTCGAAACCATTTGCCCAGATCCCACCTCTGAACCATGCACTGTAGCTTCAGTGTGTTATTTTTCTGTCTGTCCGATCATCCGTCTATCACTGGCTTTACTCTGTACCATTCTCAGGTTGTTAATAACACCTTCACGCTTCTTCAGTAGAAGACAATGTTCCTGTCCAAACAGCATGGCATGACGCACTGTTCAGTACCAGGAGCCGAACAGTGTTGTTAGGACTGTCTAAACTGCAAACATTTTCAACTTCGCCCGTTTTCTCACTATGAAAAACCCCACCCAGCCAACCAACCAATCAAACAAAAACTGCCTTTTCTGGTTCAGGGACTGCTTCATAATACCTGCTGCGCTCATCACCGCCACCACCCCCTTTTCAGTCCCTGTTTGCTCAGAACTGTTCCTTAGTCTTTCTGACTAATATAGTTTTGACACTTTTGCTGTTTGATGTTAGGTTTGTTTTGAAGACCAGGTTTTCACTACGTAGCCCTGGCTGTCCTGGTTTTGACACTTTTATCATAGCCCCTCAATTGGTTTCTGTCTGAGGTTCTTCCCAGCCAGGCTGCCATCAGGGGCTCAGGACTCCTACTCATTTCATTCCCAGCACAGCACTGTGACTCCTTGGCCAAGCGGTGCTGCCAGGTTTCTGTACTGCAAAATGACCAACCTTTCTTTTCTCATTTCATAGCAAACAGGAACCTAAGCTTACAATTCCAATTTAATATTGTTCTTGTTTTGGTTTGGTTGGAGTTTCCTCATATGGTTTTATATAGTCAAGGCTAGCCTTAAACCTGTTAGTATGTAGCTGAAGACAGCCTTGAACTCCCGATCCTCCTGATTCTGTGCCCTGAGGTCTGAGATCACAGGTATGTACCACCAACCACCTCAAGATAATAAGGCCAAGGCAAGCAGAGCCAGGATAAGCCAAAGAGCCAGGAGGAAGATGTTACCGTAGGAGCTCAGGGAGTTGGTGGCTCCCTTACTTTGACTGGAGAAATGATTGTAAATCGTCCAAACAAAGGAAGTTAGGAGGACAGTCCAGGATAAAAAAAACTATGAACTCAGCCACAGGGCCATCAAAGCACCTCATGTTCTTGGACAACTGTCACTGGCAGCTTGCATTCTCAAGTCCTGTGGACACCCAAGATGACAGTCTGAGAGTACTTGTTCTAATAGAGTTTGTGCTTTTCCTCTGGGACTCTTATCTCTGAAATGTGTAATTCTCAGGCCCCCAATTAACACAGGACCAAAAAGAGCAAGGAAGTGGAAAATTCAGTGGAAAACCCACAGTATTTGATGATCACAAAAGTTACACCGTTAGGATGTTTATTTCTGTTACACTGGGAATTTGTTTTATTCTTATAGAGAATAAGAATCACCATCTTTGCAAATTAAGTCACCTTTTTCTTTACACTCTGAGTCAAGGGGGCTGTTGTGGTTTGAACAGGTAGAGCATCTGCCTGGCCTGCACAAGGCTCTGAGGCCAGTGTTCAGCACTGCAGTGAAGAGTAAGTGGAGGGAGGCAGGGAAGGGGGGCTGGAGAGGTGCCAATGAAGAGCTTCTCTAGTGTGTGCAAGGAACTAGGTTTGATCCCCAGCATGGGAAGAGGGCGAGGCAAATATGAAAAATATAAAATAATGCAAGTTTACTGATTGGGGGTTTTGAAGTTTAAATATATATCCAAGAAAACCCATTCTGCCAAGGCAGAGAGAGCTGCAGGACTTTTGCAGATTCCTGTGTAGAAACTCCTGTCATTGTCGAAAACTTTGAGAGATCTGTGGTGATATTCAGAGGCTTCTCACAAGCCATAAAAATGTAGGTGTGAAGACACCACTTCACGAAGAACTGCCTCACCCGATGCAAACCTCAGTGGCCTGTGCAGATCCAAAGAGGCCCAGGAAAGGTTTCCTCCCTCATTTGCCTCTGTGTTCCCATTGATGCTAAAATGAAGCTGTCCTTCCACTCAGGTGTTTGGTGGAGAGAAAAACTTACCATTGCCCTTGTATAGTGTGTGTGTGTGTATGTGTGTGTGTGTGTGTGTGTGTGTGTGTGTGTGAGAGAGAGAGAGAGAGAGAGAGAGAGAGAGACTGATGAACTGTTTGTGGTACAACATGTTGATTTGCTGATGGTTTTCATTGTTGGTATATCAGCCCTTCCAGATCCTTCCTTTGCTTTTTCTGGGTCACATGATTTCATCTCTTCATTCTTCGTTATGATGGACCTCAGCCCTTGGCAGGCTAACAGGCTGGCTGGAGACCTGGAGACAGGCTGTAATGGACTGTCTAGTGACGCTAACGCTAGGCTTGCATGCCACTTCTCATTGCTAGTGCGTGTGTGCTTGCACTTGTTTCAGATGGCGGAGGCACATTGCAGCCACATTGTCTGTCATCCTAGCGACACAAACAAGACGAAAGCATATATGGATTTGTCCTCCGTCCTCAGACAAACAAATCTTAAATACACTTGACCTTAAAAAGGCTGGTTTGCTTTGGTTTGGTTTTGTTTTGTTTTCCAGGGCTGGGGATTTGATAGCCTAGTGGTAAATGCCCTGGGTTTGGCAAAGGAATAAAAGGACTGTTTCTGGTTCAGACTTTTCCATGGGAACAAGGAAGTCCCTAATCCAACTCTTTAGTATAGATTTTGCATGGACAATTAATTCAGTCTTGCTTCTTTTAGGGAGGAGGAATAACTGATTCTTAAACCCCCCTCCCCCAAATAAAAACCAAGTATTTGGAATCTGCTCTTAGAAACTTATTCTACCATGAATTCAGGAAGGAGTCCCCCACCCAGGGAAGCAGAAAAGTTGTTGCCCTACTATACCCCAGACACAGATGACAGCAAATGCGAGAGTGGGAAGATGGGGTTTTCATCCTTGATGCTGATACTAAAATCACAATGTAGCCGTTTCCTCTGGAAAGGCCGCGGCTCATCCCACTTTTCTCTGCACCTTCTCCGAATCAGGCAAATTAAATGTCTGAAGTGGATGCAGCTGCCAGACTAGATGCTGTAGGGCTGTGGAGAAGTGGAAACAGACTGGGCAAGCAGCAGCACAAGGGCAGTCCGCTCTCCCCTCAGGCTGTTAGCCTCTGTGGAGACCAGGACGCGCCTTCCAATGCGCTTGTGCTGCTTTAATACTGAAGTTCCTTTTGAAGGGATTTATGCTGTGTGAGCTTGTGACAAAGCGCAAAGATGTCTCACTCAGTGCCTGTGGCTCCTCCCAGCATTTCTCCCACCGTCCCCCTACCCTAAGCCTCCAGCCCAGGACCTGGGTTCCCCTTCCCTTCCTCCAGCTTCCGATTCTGTATAAACCAGCCATTCTTGGCCGTGTGCTATCCTGGCCTCCTGATCTCTTGGTCACTTGCCCTTTTTCCCCTTCTTTCTGTCTTCTCTCCCTCTCTTGCCTCCTGCCCTGCCATGGCCCTGTTTAGTCTGGACCTTTCCAGATGCCTCTGGCAGTAGTCTTCCTCATACCTACAATAAAACTTTCTCCTCAGCCACACTTAGGAGGGGTCTTGTCCCCATTTTCATTCATTTGTATAAAAGCGGTCATTCCATTTTGAAATTGCCTTGCTGACTTTCCTAGGGTCAATCCTTAATAGTTTTTAATAAACTGGGAGATTGAAGGAACAATCTCCCAGCTGCCTGTATAGTAATTCTGCCTCCGTTCAGCTTGCTTAAATCTGTAAACATTTAGTCAGAGAGAAGCTGCCTTCCCCAGGCATCTTGACGGCTTTGCGTTCAGGCCAGGCTGTCTTAAGAGCCTTCCCTTATATGCACAGGTTTACTTCTGTAATCTTGCCCTTCTAACATTTCTCTTCTGACTCAGGGATGCCAACATGAAAGTCACAGAAACATTGGAAAGGTGGTAACTCAATCCACCAAACACTCCCAAAGCTCTGAGATCTCACGTGGGCAAGACTGAGCTCGGGCCTGCTGGTGTAGGTTTGTTTTGTTTTTGTTTTTTTTTTTTTTGGTTTTTGTTTTGTTTTTCCCTGGCTGTCCTAGACTCCCTTTGTACACCAGGCTGGCCTTGAACTCACAGAGATCCGCCTACCTCTGCCTGTCTAAGTGCTGGTATTACAGGCGTGCAACATCTGGTCCAGCTGGTACAAATTTATAATCGCAGCTACCTGGGAGAGGTTGAGACAGAAGAGTAGAAAGGCCAACTGGACAGTTTGAAAAGACCTTCTTTAAATATAACAAGGTAGCCAGAGATTGGTGGTGCACACACCTTTAATCCCAGCCTTTGGGAGGCAGAAGCAGGCAAATCTCTGTGACTTCAAGGCCAGCCTGGTCTACAGACTGGGTTTCAGAACAGCCAGGGCTACACAGAGAAGCCCTGTCTCAAAAAACCGAAGAGAGAGAAAGATGGGGGAGGGTGCTGAGGGGCACCACCAGCCACAGAGCGTGGCCTGTGGAAAGGGGTGCTCTGTGCAGCACCTTCTGTTCAGCTTCTGTGATGAGAGACTTCATCCAGCTGAGCAGGGCACAGTCCCAGCCTCTCCTACACGTCCTTTCAGCCTGGGCTCAGTGTTCTAGTACAAGGTCCATGGCCCTTATTGACTTAGTATGGGCTTATATGCCATATTCATGGGCTCCTCGATAGGTTATTTGACTTTACTGAGAAGAGTTAGATTTGATTGGACAGCTATTATTTATAGATGAGTACAGAGACATACAGTCAGTCCTAAGCTCAGTGACTAAATCTTGCAGCAGTTACTTTGGGCATTTGAAATACTCTAGATTCTGAAACTCGCTAAGTGGTGACAGTTTATAAAGCAACAGTTTATGTTGGTTGACATTAGTATTAGACTGTGAGATAAACACACTCCTCTGAGAATAAAGGCTGGAATATAAAGAATTTCTGTAGTGTCAGGCTGTTGTGGACAGAAGATCCAGAGTTAGGAAAGGAAGGCAGGTGTGGTGGTACATGCCTTCATCTAGCACTCCCAGAGGCAAAGGGGAAAGGATCACCTCAAATTGGAGGCCAGTCTGGGCCCACACAGTGAGATCCTGGCTCAAATAGTGGAAGAGAAAACGAAAGGGGGAGGGAGAAAAGGAAAGGAAGGCATGTAAAGTAGAGCCTGGAGCTCTCGGGCAGCCTTGATGGAGATGGGAAAGTTGAGGTAAAACAGACTAGGCCTCCAAGTACGTTGTTACTCCAAGAATTCCCTTGACCCTTGACCCTCGGGACGACCTTGTGAATTGGGCATCATGAGGACCTACAGTTTGTGAGTCGGGTTCTAGACACACACAGTTTCACACTCTGAGGTTCTAAGTGGAATTAGAAGTTGACACTCAGTAGCTATGCTGAAGGTCCTAGCCACTGAGTCATCATTCCCCCTAGCCTAGAGGGCATCAGGAGCTCCATGGAAACCTCCCAGTGGGCCCTTTTCAGCAGTACCCGTGGGTATTGGTGTTGCAGCTTTGCAGACTGCCTCTCCCAGCCGGCCAGGTTCTGGTGTAGGGGCCAGAAGCCATGTTTCCATGTTTGTTCTCAACTCTGACAGGAACGAGGTGGGCAGGTTAAGGAGCTTTAAATGAATGATTGTTCAAGCTGTATCTCATGGGTTCACCATGGGTCTCTTTAGAGGTCTGAGGACCACAGAGCCCCACAAACCCTATCTAAAAGTTCTTAGTGTCACACACCCTTATTTTATAACTTTTATTTTAGAGCTTCTTTTAGAAGTTGTATGTAGTATTTGAAAAATTTAATCTTTTGCTTACAAATTTTAAGCCATAGAGCGAGGACTAAATTAGGTGTCTCTTTGCCGCCATAGACAACAGGAAACAGTTCTGCCTTGTCTCGTTCTGGGTGATCAGGGACTGGAAAGAACACTTGTGTGTAGTTTTCTGCAGGCCCTTGCTGGGTGCTTTGCAAACCCTTGTCAGTGTAATCCCGGACACTATTTGATGAGACGTTTCTTATCTGTTGTGGGGCTGCACAGCTAGCACAGCAGCTGAGAGCACTGGGTGCTTTAGCACAGGGCCGAGGTTCGGATCTCAGCACCATGCTGGCTTGTAGCTGCCTGTAACCGCAGCTCCAGGTGCCCTGAACACAAACAGTCTTTTAAAAGGTGGATAATCTTGAATTGAGAGATAATTTTTTGTTTGAGAAATTAGATTTGCTTGAAAAGTTAACATCTTGGAATTTTTTGAGACAGTCTTATGTCACCTTACTTTATAGTCCAACTGGCTTAGAACTTCTCAACCTCCTGCTTCTGCCTCCCCGGTGCTGGGCTTATGGCTTGTGCCACCATTCCCAGACAAAGGAAACGTCTTTTTCAGATCTCCAGTTCAGGTTTAGGGGCTTCTAAGAATAGAGTTTTTGTGTTTGTTTATTGTTTGTTGTTTTTGTTCTAACAGATTAATGCTGTTACTCTCTGGGCCTGCATCTCCTTTCCTTTCTATATTGACCATGATGCTTTGCAGGTCTTGTCTTACCTTCAGCATTGTATATGTACAATAGAACATGGAATGCCAGCAGTCTGTCTCATAGCACAGCCTGAGCTGGTAAGATAATGTCGCATTGGGAACCCAGAACTGCTAAGCAGACCCTGACAGAGGTCCTTCCTGGTGCTTTGAACCACCGTGTAAAGCCTCTGGCTGTGTCAATCATCTCTGGCTGTGTTAACTTTGTCTTTAGGCATACTAGTTTCATCATTTCTGTTAAACAAGCCAACATTTTATCCTGTTTGATTCTGAGTTTATTCAATGAATTCATAGTGGTGAAAACTTTTTATTATTTAACCATACACACACAGGCCAGAGTGCTGTTGGAAAGGCACAGCCCTGGCTGGCTTCCCGGCCTCTGGCGGTGTAACTGCTCGGAAAGGGCTTGAGGAGGGTCGCCTCAGCTCCCCACCTGTTCTCCCTGGAGTCCATTTGTCTCACACCCCGTGACAGCAGTCCTCTCACTCGAGATGAGCAAGAACTCAAATGGAAGAGAAAGTCAAGAAATGGGGGGGATCAGGACAAACGGGTGCTTCTCTACCTATGTGCCTATTTACATAATTGTGTTGTTATAACGTTCTCTGTACTTTCCTGTAAGTTGATGCTGCCCTAATTACAGATTTTCAAGAGAACACTTTATTGTACCCCAAATTACAGAGTGCTTTAAAAAGGTACCTTCTTACTGGCTTACCAGCTACCTTATAAACTCGTAATTAGATGAAACCGTTCAGGGTGCAGAGTGGAAACAGCTTGTACTGTTAACAGATGCTGGTATTGTTACATAATTGAGAACAGCGCTTTCAAAGATCTGTAATATTTCTCCTGTATAAAAAGAAAACCCTGTTCATTACAGTCATAATGTATCATGGAGACTCGAGATCAACCAGAAGGCGCACGCCCTGCTTTGGGATCTGTGCTGTGCCCTGTGAGCAGGCTTGCCTTTGTGGATGGGAAAGTGCCACTTATTCTGGCAAATTGCTTTTGTGGCCTGTGCACCTACTTGTTAGACAGCATGTGGGCACCTGGCCTTTATCCTCTGCACATGGCTTCTCAGCTACCCGGAAGGGGTGTCCCTGTCCTCAGCGGACTCCTTGGTGCTCCTTCTCCCAGCCGAAGCCTCCCTGTGACCCTCAGAAGCTTCTGCAGGCAGGCTCCCCCAGAGAGGCCCTTTTCCTTTCCCATTTTTGTGAAAAGCTAGCGAGTGATTCCAGGAGCACAGCTGAGGAGTGAGGTCCCTGTTGGTGAGTAATGCTGGACCTCAGGCTTAATTTTCTGTGCAGTTGTGAGGGGACACGGTTGTTTAAGACAGTGGGAATGGATGGAAGCTTGCAACTACAAAAAACCAGGAAAACACACACAGAAAAAACAACATAAAGCTTCCAAGTTGTGTGTTGTGGATGGACATCTGCAGACTGGCCTCCCACAGGGGAATGTCTTTTTACCTCAGACCAGAGATGCACTGAAGCTGCCACGGACTCATTCCCCAGAGTGTGTGCGTGTGTATGCATATGCGCGCGGGTCCATGTGTATGTGTGTACATGTGTGTTCGCATGCACGCTGGCCTGTATGTGGAAGTCAGAGGACAACCTGAGGAAGACGTCTGTGCTCCTGCTGTGTCGGTCCCAGAGACCGAGCTCGACAGGCCTGGCGACGAGCCCCATGAGCCTCTGAGCATCTCAGCAGCACAGGCTGATGTCCCCTTAGCTCCCCTCCTCGGAAGGTGTCCTCCTAGAAAGAGCTTTTGAAATATCAGTCCTGTGGGGTTTTTCTTTTGTTTTGTAAATTTACTGTTGTAAATTTTTTTCCTCCAAAAAGGACAAGGCTGTTGCTCCCTGCCTAATGATTTCTTATGGCACATCTACAGGCCACAGCAAAGGCTGAAGTTTCGGCCTGTTCACGTAGTTCCGGGGCAGAGTGCACACAATGCCCTAAGCATCGTCCTGGCAGCAGCAATGAATAAAATAACCAGAAAACTAAACCACAACCAAAGGAGGTAGCAGTTTGCAAACCCACTTGTAGAATAAAGCCCTGACTCCAGCCTGGCAGGCGATGGCCAGTGGGAAGCCGTGTGTGACTGCAGAGTGCTGTGATCAGCTTGTGTCACTGAGCAGTGAGCACGGGGCGGGTTTCTAGTGCCGCAGTTTTCCGTGAGAGGAAGCAAGTGCCGAGTCGGAGAAGACATTTTTTCCTGTTCACATAAGCCTCACAGACCCCGAGGCAGCGGGTCTAATATGATCTGGCGTTTTGATGGAGGAGTCCCGTGGGCAGGCCAGAGCGCTGACTCCAGCTGTATGGACTGTATTAGGACAGTGTGGTTTGTTTGTATAAGGGAGGGCCTCTGTGTAGCTCAGGTTAGCCCAGGCTTGCCTGGAATGTGCAGGCCCTTGCCTCTGCCACCCCACTACTATATTACAGGCCTGTGCCCTTTGCCCGGCTAGTTTCCTGATCTTTAGGAGTTTTGTCCCCCGGGGCTGTGGAGATGAAGCGCAGGACCCTATGGATGCCAGACAGCTAAATGCCCCAGCCCCGTTCTGACATGTTTTTATTCTGTTGCATAGGACCGTGATGTTTCCTTTGAGGCTTTTGTTAATTATCATGATGTGCCAAAGCTTAAAACCCTTGAACTCAGCCTCACAATGCACATGGTGTTTGTTCTAAACAGATCTACAGGGCTGCTATGCCGTAACAATGGTAGCTGCTGGCCATTCCCTCCAGGGCTCAGTGGTGTGACCGAAGCCAGCTGCCTGGTTCCTTGGGGCATCATTTGATTGTCTTACACGTTCAGACAATATTGGTGTTTCAGGAGACTACACTTTACACAGTGTTTCCGACTTATGCTTTTGGGAGAGATGTCAAATGTCATTGCGAAGCGGGGACATTGGACTCCTAGCTAGCTGAAGTCCTACATCTGCTCTCTGTGTAAAACTGTGTCGTAACAGTGCTAATTACTAAGCATCTGAATCGTGAAAAAGTGCACAGCAGTAATTTGCACCTTAAAAAAGTGAAAACACACAGAGGCACATGATTGGATTTATGAACTTCCCAGGGGCATGTTCAGTTGTGGCTCCCTCGTGGCTTGACTCTTGTCCAGTGTTGGTTCGTGTGTCTGCTTCCCAGACCCGAGGAAGAGCAGCTAGTGAGAGCAGGGCTTAAACAAGGAAGAACATCTGGAGACAAAGACTGGTGCTGTTAGATCGCTATGCTTTTGTTTATTTGTTTTGCTAGTTTTAGAACAGCTAGAAAAATATCTCCTTTGAAGTTCTTTCCTATGATGTGGAGTTATAAGCCGGGGTGGCCAGATTTTAGGGTTTCACAGCCCAGTTACTGGATCAGTGGCAGATGATTGTGTTCTGTTTCATTCGGACCCTGAGTCAATGCCTCTGTGAAGTAGCCTCATGGATCCAAATCAATGTAGAGTTTTTCCCTCCTAACATGGAGAAGAATTTCCGGCCCTCAGAAAACTCATGCTTTGCCTTGTGGGTGGCTCAGAAGCACATGCCCTTAACCCTGAGTGCAGTCCAGATAAGATGTCCTGGCTAAGCCACACCATTGCGGTGTTTATAAATGGATTTTCAGAGTAATTCAACATACCTGCTATTTGACTGGCAGAACTTTTAAAAGAAATTGTGTTTGCAAGAAGGATTGCTAATTTTTTTTTTTTTTCTTGTCTAGTGCTGTACTTGAATTCCCACTCATGGGCAGAAAACAGAGGTTTCAAAGGAACCTTGTCTCCATATGGTTTTCCTCGATAGTCCCTTATCCTCTTTCGTCAGCTCTCATTCCTCTGCTTTCTTGCCTGTGGCTACATTTCTATCTCTGCATCAATTAGCACAGTGATTTATACAACAAGCAGGCAGTTTAGAGGCAATGGTACACAATTAACATCCCATTCCGCCATAAAGGGTCGCTAAACACCCCCGTCCTTGCTTTCTCTGCCTGGAATTGAAATAAGTGTTTGTCCTGATTCATAAGCTATCTGATGTGAAGTGGGTCCGCTTTGTACTGCGCCGGCACCATTAATCTAATTATAGATAGCTGCAAATGAAGTGCTGTCGGGGCTGGGGAGATTGAAGAAAATAGCCTTTTGTCATTTAGCATGACTCTGTGAAGCAGGATCACACTTCACAGGGTAATGCCGCAAAATGGAAATCTCAGCAATATTGCTGCCTGTTGCATCTTGTCTAATTATGGCCGCGCTGTAAACACGCCTGGGCGCTGAGGTAAATAGAGCTGTAGCTGCGCTGTCATGTGGGCTGTAGGAGAAAGTCCTCCGAGTGCTGTTGGAGTAAGTGATGCATCCTGATTGACAGGTACCTTGAGACTGCACTGATGGAGTTGTCACCGCATTATGCTAACAGGCTGAGCCACCACTGCAGCTGCAGGAAGCCTCGGCTGAGAGGCGCTGGCCTCGTGCTGGCCGGGCGCTTTCACTGCAGCCTGCGCCGTCTTTCACTTGTGTTACTGGCTGGAACCTGTGAGGCCCACCACCCCTGGACTGTGTGTTCTCTGTATGTTCTCTGGAGATTTCTCTTTCAAAAGATTAGCTCGTGGGCTCTGTGTTCAAGAAAAGAAGCGTGCGGTCTGTGCTTTGGAACCGTGCCTTTCCTTGTGGACGTGTGTGCTTATTCTATGAAGAACCAGGAGGAGGAGCACACCGCTGTGCGCTTAGGCTGCAGCTTGTGCTTCCCTGGGCCTTTTGCTGAACCGGAGGTTTGAAAAGACACTCCTCATTTCTGTCACCTCCAAAACGTTAATGATGCTTTTCCTCTGGCTGAGGTAAGGGAAGGTGGTCTTGAGGGAGCCACAAGCCAGCTAGCTTCCACCAGGTGAGCCAAGATGTGGCTTCCGGACAGGCCTGAGGAGAGGAGCTGTAGAACTCCCAGGAGGAAGACAGCCTTTGAAAATGTGTCTGCCACCATACTTGAGAGCATGAGGGTGGATGTAGTTTTTGGCCAATGCTTCATAACTTTGAGTTTTCCAGATAAATCCAAGAAAAACTGGATTGTTGGCCTACGACTCCATGGTGACTCATGGACAGCAGCTGACATGAAAAAAAAAAAAAATAGGCCAATTGTGTGCTGTGCAGATCTTTCTTTTTTTTATTTTTATTTTTTATTTTTTATTTTTTTTGAGACAGGGTTTCTCTGTGTAGCCTTGGCTATCCTGGACTTGCTTTGTAGACCAGGCTGGCCTCCATCTCACAGAGATATACCTGCCTCTGCCTCCCCTAGTGCTGGGATTACAGGCATGCACCACCATGCCCGGCTAACTGTGCAGATCTTAAGTGGCACTGGGGCAAAATTAGTTAGAAAGGAAAACTGGAGCTGAGCCCTTCTTCAAGAGAAGTGTCACAGGCTCTGAAACTGCTCTGAAACTGCAGCTGAAGGATATGGAAGGCAGGTACTTCACCTGCAAAGGATCATGGCCTTGAATCATGGCCACACTGTGGTATATGGCTTGTAAGTCATCAGCACACCTAGAGGGTTCAGAAAGACATTCACAGACTTAACCTCCACTGGGTCCCCATGGACTAGACAAATAACAGAGCCCCCAGGTCGGAGCTGATGTGGAGCACCTCTTCTCCGTCCGGAGGCGCTGCATTGAGGAGTCAATAGTGACTGACAGACTCAGGTGCCCTCTCACATGGGTGAGCAGCCCCCTTGCAGGGGGTAGTGGTCAACTGGGCACACTCCTCTGGAAACCTCCTGTCTTGCCTTCTGCTCCTTTCTCCCACAGAACCCTGGCTGCGGTGGGCTCCATTGCCTTCCTCTCAACTGTCCGCTGCTTACAGTGTTTGAACTGTGCCTTCTCTTTGCTCTTGACTCTTCTTTCTTTTAAACATTTGGGTGACATTTTCTTGTTAGACATTATGGACACCATAAAATGGTGATTTTACATAATTTGGGCAAATACCTTTCCCAATTGTCATATTTGGATTAAGAAGCCCATCGAAGCTGCTTCCAGAGAGAACCTATTTTCTAATTTACTTGGTGAGATGTTTTTTAAAAACTTTCCATTAGTATGACACTGGTTTATAAACAGCTTCCTCAGAAAGACACACATGGTATATACTCACTTATAAGTGGATATTAGACATACAATATAGGATAAACATACTAAAATCTGTATACCTAAAGAAGCTAAGCAAGAAGGAGGACTCTGGGTAAGATGATCAATCCTCATTCAGAAAGGCAAATAGGATGGACATCGGAAGAGGGAGAAAACAGGGAACAGGACAGGAGCTTACCACAGAGGGACTCTGAAAGACTCGATCCAGCAGGGTGTCGAAGCAGATACTGAGACTCATAGCCAAACTTTGGGCAAAGTGCAGGGAATCTAATAAAAGAAGGGGGAGATTGAAAGACCTGGAAGGCACAGGAGCTCTACAAGCAGAGCAACAGAACCAAGATATCTGGGCACAGGGGTCTCTTCTGAGACTGATACTCCAACCAAGGACCATGCATGGAGATAACATAGAACCCCTGCACAGATGTAGCCCATGGCAGCTCAGTGTCCAAGTGAGTTCCCTAAAAATGGAAACAGGTCATCATGTCCCTGACATGAACTCAGTGGCTGACTCTTTGGTCACCTCGTCCCTTTAAGGGGGGAGCAGCCTTACCAGGCTACAGAGTAAGACTATGAAAGACAGTCCTGATGAGACCTGATAGGCTAGGGTCAGAGAGAAGGGGAGGAGGACCTCCCCTATCAGTGGACTGGGGGAGGGACATGAGAGGAGGAGAGGAAGGGAGGGTTGCATTGGGAGGGGAGGAGGGAAGGGTCTACAGCTGGGATACAAAGTAAATAAATTGTAATTAATTAAAAAAAAAACAAAAAAAACAAAACCAGCTTCCTAAAGCTAGTAGAGAGAAGGCCTGTGCACTCCTGAGTCCAGAGCTGACCACCCTCCTTCACAGAACCTTTCATCACTCCCTGGCTCTTTTTATTAAACATCTCTGTTAGCAGCTAGCCTTTAAAAGATCAACAGTGCACTTTTCTTGAACACACACACCCCTGACTCTACATAGACATTTTGCAGTCTGTGACAACACTTAAGTAGCCATCGCATAAACAGACTTGAGCTCTGCTATTGCTAGGAAGGGCCCTCTCCTCAAATGTCAGCCAGCTAATGGCCACGTGAGGAAGTTCAGCTGCTAAGCTCGGGAAGCCCCGGTGCGCACGGAAGCTCCTCCCTTTCTGGAGAAGGCATGAGGACATATCCAGAGTTGTCACCAGGCTGTCTACTTGGACGAGCCCATATGCTGCACCAACTCGGCCTGTCAGACTTCTGACTCCACATAGAGACTGCAGGGCTGGCAAGAGGCCGTTTTAAGTTGGCCTGCAGTGATCAGGACGGCATCAAAGGTAACCTTAAGTGGAGTAGCTTCTCTTTGCTCTTTTCCTAGTCAGAAAGGTCATTTCTAAGTCAGCCATGTCCAACAAGACCTCTCCTGGGGCATTTACTCTTTGTTATTTTTCACTTGTGATTACAATAAGTCATTTATCCCCAAACAGATTTAAGAACAATAAACAAATACAAAAGGGAAAGGAACATCTCATCAATAACAAAGGCTGTGTCTGAAGCACTGAGTTTTGGGCTCTTTTACATCTCTTTCCAAGCAAAGCAGGGGCCCTACAGAGAAAGGAATTCAGGAGATATAAAAGTTATAAAAATAGTACGGGACCCAGCTTTTGTCAGGATCTGGCCCTCTCTGAGGGGAAATGGTGCTGAGGAGAGTCTTAAGCACTTTGTTCTCATTGAGGCTTATTTGTGAGATCGCTGAGTTAGTGCTTCTTAAGCCTATTTGCTTAAAAGCTAATGGTGAAAAGCTGTCAGATAGTATTCTCAATATATACCTCCCCCAAATTCAAGGTTCACATTTTGAAGTTAAAGAAAACCAGGGGGGAGAATAGATCTGAATGCTACATTGAAAGCTAATCCCAGGGTGGAACGCCAGCTGGTCACATGGCAGTGCCACCCCAGGTGATGCCAGCTAGGAGGGGAACCTGCCTGTTCCACGCACGCCTCTAGTGGGGCTGGAGTCCCCTTTCCAAGGACACAGGGCACAGATACTAAAACTGTGCAATTTGGCCCAATTATGCCCCTCTCCCCAAGGATTTAATGAGGGACTTGGAAATACAATTCATGGGTGATAAGTAGTCCCTCAGCCCGGAATGTTTGTTAGACTGACAGCAGCATGCTTTTCCCTTGCCACTTATGACTCAGATGAATTTTAATAGGAGCAAAAAGCTTTTATTTGTGCTGTAATTTCACTTAAGAATCATATCCTTCAGAAACTGGCAGACACTTCTATGTCTTGATTGCAAAACACACACTCAGGAGTAAAGAAACATGCAGAAGATGTTATTATTCAACCTGTCACAGTGTCGCAAATCTGCTTGGAACCTCGGCTATCAAAGCTCTTCTGTGGGGCCTCCCCCTACCCGCTTTAAATAGGCCCTGTGAAGAGGCACTTGGAGATTGCTGCTGTCCCTATGCAGAATCAAAGTGGGAATCTGACTCTGCCTTAGCCTCCCTGCCAGCACGATGCCCACAGGAGGCTTTGAGTTACAGCAGCTTTCCTCTAACAGAAGGGAGCTGCCCAGTGGGCAGTTTCTCTCTTCCCCGGAGAGACTGGATCTGGTGGGAACCAGGAATCCGGCGCTGGCTCCAATACCTCAAAGCATTTTATTTTCTGTTTAGATAGAGCAAATTGTGGTTCATATATTGATCCATGTTTATCTGGGATGTTTCCTGTCCAGTAAGAAATGTCTTTATTAAAAATCTTATGATTGACTGGACTCATTGGCCCTCCACCTTTGCCAGCCACCTACGAAGATGCCATGAAAACTGATGTGCCTGGCATTTTCTATATTTTACAAATCTGGATACTATCATGTCTCAGACCAAAAGATATTCTCATATCTGTCTTTCTCCTGGCTCTCTGGTCATATCAGAAAAGGCTACACAATAATGTACCTAAATAGAAAAAAAAAATTTTTTTTTGATGTGAATGTAACATTTTATTTTACTGAGAAATATATGAATATAAAAGCCTTTTTTTTTTTTTTTTTTTTTTCTCAAAATGAACAGTGAAGCCTTTGTCTCACTGTATGGGCTCCCCAGTTGGAAGTGCTCTGGCGTCTGGGCAGTCTGTGATGGCCGTCTGCTGCCATCTACTGGTGTGCATGCAGTGTCACGGCCTTTATCCCTGAGCCTGGTGGACTCCGGGATTTGAGCCCTCTGTCTTGCAGCAGCCGCAGGCAGTGGAGTGAGTGTCCTTCAAGCAAAATCCTTTGTATTTCCTTTACAAAGTTCTGATATGGTTTTCATAAAGGTCCATGATACTTTTTATCTACCACTAATTAATAACTAGAGCCATTCCTTTAAAAAGCCTGGCTCAGTATGCTCTAGATATGAGTAATGCTGTGTGCAGGGTTTTAAGATACTGATCTTGAAGATATTATTGTAATTTTAACTTAAAGCTAGAACCAGATTTTGAATAGGTGCTATTTTAGAATATAACTTCATCATTTAACTCCTTTCTGCTTTTCTCTTTCAAGTACAAAGTGCACATTTTAACCAAACTTGCAGCAGAACTGAACAAATTCATGCTTGAAAAAGTGACTGAGGACACAAGCAGCATTCTGCGCTCCCCAATGCCCGGAGTGGTGGTGGCTGTCTCTGTCAAGCCTGGAGACATGGTAAGAGCCTTTCTGTCTGGGGGACATGCTGGGCTCAGACTCCCCTACAGAACACTGGCAGCGGCAGGCCCATGCCCTCTGCAGCCTCTCCTAACCCGGGGGAGCCCTTGGAAGAGAAAGCTGCATGCTCACCCTATCTACCGGCTTCATAGCTGAGTTGTGTTGGTGACAGCACATCCTCCCAAGTGGGGGTGGGGAAGGAACAGAAACAAGGACAGATTTTCTCTTCTTTCTCAAATTTCTAATTTTTCTAAAAAAGAAAAAAAAAAAACACCCTCAAATTTCTAAAATTTGCAGAGACATTTACTTCACATTACTTCTCAGTTCCCAGCCCTCTGGATATGAAGCATCTTTGAGGAATTTATGCCAGGAAATAGCCATGGCAGGGATCTTGGATGCAGGAACCCTGAACTAAACGTCTAACTGGGAAGGAGAGTTAGGAAACTTTAACGCTATAATCTGTACAATACCATTGCACTCTTGTAAGGTAGAAAAGGGAGTTCAGAGTCATAACTGGAGGCTTCGTTCTTGACTTTTTAATAGTAAAGCTATTTTATCCTTGTCTGCTCAGCCTCGTAACTTGCTGTGGACAAATGTGCACGTTTTCTTTAAAAAAAAAATCAGCCATTTAGCAGGAAAAAATGGTTTAAGACACAGCTGGGAGATATGCCGGGGCCCTTACATAGCCGTGCTTTTACATACATGCAGGAAAATAGCAGCCACTGAGAGTACACTCTCCTGGGCTGTGTACCAATTCTGTCGCATATCTGAGTGAAAGCCATTGGGTTACCTAATCAGCTGTAATGACTGCTAAGACAGCGCCTCACTTCTTCATTAGTACAGATAGAGCATCATGTTAGCGTTAGCATGGAGGTGATGCTGGCTTCTAGAAAGATACAGAGGAAAAGCAATCAAGGTTGGTTGTTTTAAATGATCAGTCCCCAGATTAACATGAAACTGGGAAACTGGCTTAAAGATGGCTTCCCCTGGTGATGCAGGAGAGCTACCAGCTTTTGTAGAAAACCACAAAGGGCCAGGCAGCCCTAACTGGCTGATTCACTTCAAAGGAGTGCTGCTGATACCTGATACCAGCCTCCAGAGGTGGGAGAGGTGAGGACTCAGAGGCCGAGGGCTGCGCTCTGGAGGACTGAGGTTGGACATGGGCTCTTCCTTGGTCTTGCCATTAGCAATCACCAATTCACACACTGTATTCTCTGAGTGCTCAGTGAAATCTTCTGTCTAATGTGCGTGTTAGTGAACTGTGAAAGGTTTGTTTGTTTTTGCGTTTGGTTCCCTCTACCCTGCGGGGTTTTCTTTCTTTGTTTTTTTATTTGTTTGTTTTGTTTTGTGTTCCTGGAAGCCACCCAGTCTATATACTGCCAGCCTGAGCTTCTCAGTCCTAATTGTGTGGCTTTAATTCGAAAATCATATTTGTGCTCCTTCACCCTCATAAGAAGTATTTACCTTCAGTCCTAGTTTTCTGACACCTGAGTCCAAGATGGGGAGAGAGAGAAGGGGTCAGCCTCTTGTCTTGGAGGCTGCTGTCCCCATTTGCCCACCTACGGCTGCTTAGCTAACAGAAAGTGGAGAGATAGCAAGCGAGCAGCCTTCTCCTCTTCCCTGTACAGTCTCCTGCATCTGTTGCCCTGACTGCTTTCCTTTCTGTGGTCGGCAAGTTTACTTGGGAAAGCCAGGCAATTAGCAAGAGGGAAGAGTCTGAACCCACGGGCAGCTCTCAGCTCCCAAGTGCCCACCACTTCAGTGCTGCTCCTGGAGGACTGGGCTGAACAAGGGCTGCAGACGGCACACCTTGTGTGTGCCCCTCAGCCAGAGCTCCAAGGCTTCACCCTCATCTTCCTTATAAACACCGTGTCCACACGTGGCTGGCTGGTCAGGTGGAACATACACCTCTTTATCCCTTGAAGAACTTACTTTCATGATCTGTACCATTGGGATGTGATAAAACAGTGTTTTCTCTTGAGTTACTATCTGCGGACATTGTCCTGAGCCATAAATACTGACGCTAGACACAGGCTGAGGAGTGTGCCAGCTCCTCTCAGAATCTCTGGCTGAACTCTTGGTTACCAGGACCTCTCCTTGGTCTCAGGTAGAGTTGACTGAAGCTGGGGGAGAAAACGCTGCAGGCACCGCAGCTCTGCAGGCGACTGCAGGCAGGTTGGACAGTAAGAGCGAAGCCCCACCCACCTCACCCGTGGCAGGAAGATGAAAAGCAATCATTTCTGTGTGTCTTTAGGAAAAACAACTAAGGCACACTTGTTTTTCTTTGCAGTTCCGTTCACAGTTTAAATTCCCATAACCTGGAGTTTCATACTGACCCTTTAATAAGACTCGGTAACAGAATGGTGGGTCTCTTTTGCATATGTGTTACATAAAATTCAAAGTAATAAACCTCAGCTACTTTTTTAAAAACTTAACAATTTGAAGAGTATTTTAAAACCTGAGAAAAAGAATTTGGGTGGCTATGGAGAAGAGTTAAATGCCTCCACAGGGCTTGCTTAGGAAGGTCTTGCTCTTAGTACTGGGGTTGAAGTGTTTCGTTCAAAATAAAAGAAGTATTTATTCAAAATTCTCCTTTAGGATTCGCACGGCAGGAGCTCCCAATGCTTCCACCTATTAGTTAACATTGGATGAAGCAGCCAGTCACTTTCTAGAAGGCGGCAGAGTGAGGTCTTCACTGTATGTGGAAGGGATCTTAGAATACTGGAAGTTGCAAACAAACCACAAATTTAATTCAGGAGACAATTGATAGAACAGTTGTCCTAAGCCCTTTCTATTTGCCTTCTGGGAATATTTTTACAGTGATCATTTCCATTTGAACACACGCCCATCTTTCTACTGGTACAAAGCCTAGCACACACTGCTGCACCTCCTTCACAGTGTTATTAGGACTTGAGTCTTTAAAAACTTTCATCTTTAACAAAAGTATTTAAAACAAATTCCCTGAGCATGTTGGTTGCTACATGTCTGCTGCGGGTTAACATGAGACTAAGTTCATACATTTGCTGCAAGATTTTTTCCCTTTGTCTTTAAAAAATAAAGATGTTATGAGCATATTTGTTTCCTTAACCTTTTGATATTAGACACAAAGCAATAAAAGCTAATAAAAAAGAGCCAACCCAAGATAAAACTGTTTTGATTTTTTTTTTTTTACATTGCTTTCAGCTAAGGTTCTTTCAAGCAGTGTTCAGTTCAGATTATAGGTTCGTCTAAAATTTGCATCAGAAAGAACTCCCCTTACTGATCCAGAAAATTAGGGAGATACAACTAGAAGACCTTCCATCTCTGTCTTATGAGTAAGTGCTCATTGCTGCTTTCATTGCTGTTTCCTTCCCCTTCAACCTTCACACTTAGGAGTCAGCTAATTCTTGCAGCCCTGAGATGAGGCCACTCCACCTGGTCCCTAGACTGGCATTTAGCAAAAGGAGAGTTGGGTCTTTGGATTGCTGCTTTTATTTCTGCCTAAGGCACTGTCCAAGAAAGCAGCAATAATAATTCCACCAGGTCCCACCACTGTCTTCTGTTCCTCATATGTGGTTCTCTGGGGGAGGGCTCCCCGACAGTGAGTGACCGAGGACCAAAAGGCAAAGGAGCCAGGTGCCCTGCTGTGGAGCTTCAGTTGGATGGAGCCTCCTGTTGTCCCAAAGGTCATGTGGCTGAGCCTACAGCCAATCTTGGGGAAGAAGCACATGAACTTGGCAGGAGACTTGTTTTTCACGGCTCTAAGAGCCTGCTTGGAGAACTACAAGGCATTGAGGCATTCTTCAGGAGAAGGGTTAGGTCGGGCCTCTAGATAACTGTGCGATGCCCCTTGCATCCCAGCATTCAATACTGACTCTCTTTCTGGCAGAGGAGCCAGGCTGGCTGTTAGATAGTTTCAGTTTGTGGATGCCCTGATATACAATCAGAAAATGATGGCAATAGTTAATCAACATACTTTATAGCAGTGGTTGTTTAAGCAGTTTGAGGAGAAGCCAGTTTTGCACCCAAACTGCAGACTGTACTCCCCAGCACAGATACACCGTCACTCACTCAGAAACACTTTCAAGCCTCTAAATCATGAATCATATAGAAAGTTTGGAGAATCAGCTCCCAGGCACCTGCATGTTCTTCTTACCTTAGCCACATTTGCTTCAGATTTTACTAGTAATAAAACATTTATGCCATGAAGTAGCACTGTGACCCTCTCATCTTCTTGCCTGGGCTTTCAATTATTTTTCCAGGTAACATTTATTTTGAAATGTTTAAGAATAGCTTTTGTTGTGGCTAACATTTGGGTTTTTATTATTTTTATAATATTTAATGTAGTGCAAAAAATTATCAGCATAAGATAAAAATGTTTGGAGGGTTGGTCTGTATAAAAGTCTTGTGCAGGCTTTACAGTGGGTTTATTTTTCAAGGAATGGTGTTCTTGGGATGAAAGAGCCTATTATCTTTATAGTTGACCATTTTCAACCTTACCAAGATTCAAAATACCTTTTCTCTTTTGACTGTGTGTGTATATATATGTCATTGAGTCCTTTAAAACAACCTACTGAATTCACAAGGTAGCACATCAGAATGACCTCTTGCGGGGGCTCTAAAATATGCCAGTTTCAACTTTTCCCACCTATAGGCGTTGGCTGATAGTGTGAGCCTAGTTAGAGGGCAGCAGGGAGTCATGTTTTCCTTCATTTTAAGGAATTTCTACAAAACCTGGACTTCATTTACATTGGCCATGATCTGGTTCCTTTCTGAGCCCCCCTAATTCCCATTGCACCATCTTAGGAGCTCTGAGGGCAGAGCCGAGTGCAACACCATGCAGACAGCATGGCTTGAGCCCCAAAGCCCTCAGGCATGCTAGCCAGGTGGTCTCCCCTCTCTGTCACCCTCCAGATGAGTGTGCTGGGAAGGACTGCTCCAGATGAGGGGTCAGCAGCTCTGTCCACTGCCTGTCCTCTTTGTAATTTGACACCAGTCCCATCCTTGCTCAGATAGGGCAGTCTCCTGGGGTCCCATCTCCCTTTGGGCTCTCTATGCAACACATTCTTTCTGCAGGAAAGATCGGGGCATATTTAGCAGCCCATGTTAGTGGCTCAGGAAAAGGAAGCGGGAATAATCAGATTCAGGCCCGTTCTTTAGTAAATTGAGGCTGTCTCCCTCAGACTGCAGAGACTTAAAATGTGTCGGCACTTGTGTTCTAACCTTTAAATGTGAGATGGAGAGATTTCTCATTTGTGTGATCTGGTCAGGAGGGTTGATGTGGATCCCTGGTTTTGGGGGACCAGTGCAGCAGAAGGGGAGACTGCAGTGGGCCCATAAGCCCTTGAGCCTTCTGTCTCACTTGGCAGAAAAACACAGAACAACAAAAGAAGGCTCCTTTTCCATAAAGGATCGACCCCCCTCATCCCCATGCCTCTTCCCCAGAAGGGGCCTGAATTTTTCAGCTGCACACCGATTTGGTGCTCACTCTTGCAGGGAAACAGTTGCTGTCTGAACAGGCAGGAAACAGTTTTCTTTTAATTGCCGGAATCATTCGGAAGTGCTTCGTGCCCTGCTTCTATACAGCAGATGCTGCGCATTAATTGGCCTGCATAGAAGTGACCCGGGCTCCTTGCAGCGGGCCCGATTTTAGGCAGAGGGTTTAAATAGCTTATTTATTATTTTGTATAATCTGCCGTGCATTATCTGCCCCTGCATGTGTCGTGTTTCATGGTCTGCAGTTTCTAATGTCATGTGGGTTTCAAAACCCGTGTTTCTGTGGCGATGTCCTGGCAGCAGGTAAGCTCCAAATACCATCCATCAGGAGCTCATTTTTACCCAGATCCTCCAATGACTGATGAACCTGTCTTTTGTATGGATATTTAGCACCGTAGAAAGCCATATGCCACTGGCACAGTTTCCTCTGCACTCTGTACAGTTGCTGGAGTTGCTTCGGGGGGGGGGGGGGGGGGGGGGCACAAACTCGACGCCATTTGCATCCTCTGCTCTGTATTTTAAGCACTAGCACCTTTAACACAGCCTTAGGTTTGGATGACAAGAGAAGGTAGGGACCATCTTAAAGGAAACCCGACTCCCATAATGACTTTCTCCATCAGAAATACGACTGTGCGCCCTTAATAGGAACCCTTGTTTTCTTCCTCCCCGTCTGTTGCCAACAGACCTCAGCCCATTAGAAGGGTCTCCCTTGTGTGGGAAGACCACAGCTGTTACTGTAAAGCTCATCCAGTCACTGTATCACCCCCATTTTGTGGCTCTGAAGGATGAAATTGAGAAATGGAGCGCTGTGCAGTCACCCTTTACGTCTCCAATTTTAGGCCTTCGCCATCATTTTCATGCTTTTATTCCAAATCAGACACCGTTAGTGGCTACAGCAGCTTCTGACGAATGTCTGCTCTCGAGCACAGCTTTCCAGGCTTCACTCTGAGGGTCTTGCTTTTATGTCTGGCAGAGATTTCCTCCTTCTCCTCCCCACCCTGTACTTTCTTTGAGCTTCTTAGGGGCAGTGGCAGTTTGCAGTTGGAACGATGCACATTGCCACTCGGGTCCCATCAGAGCATGTTTTCGGAGAGAGGGGGCTTGTGCTGGGGAAGGTTCTGTATCTTTTAATCTTTGTGGAAGGAGTGAAGGGGCCTTGGTATAAGGAGCTTGGGGGCTTTAATCAGAACCAAGATGTGGCTTAAATCATTAGCACAACAAAGCATACTATAAGCTTCAAGATAAAAGTCCCCTGGGAAAGGAGTCCTCTGAAAATAAATGGAACTTGATAGATTTCCATATCATTTATAACTTCCCTTAATTACACTTGGAAGACTTGCCAGTAAAACTGGGAAATTGGCAGCCTCTCTCCATTAGAGTCATTTTGCCGACCATGGCAAGCAGCTGGCCTTGCTGGATTTTATTTCCCATCACTCACAATTAATCAGCAGCTGGAGATGTCTGAGACTCCTCAGCACAGAGCCATGCCGGGTGACATTCAGGCCCCCAAACATGTGAAAATCTGCTGAGTAAATGGCCGAGTTCTCTCACAAGCGTGCTCGTTTGGGGCAAGCCTAGCTCCCACTTAATGAGGGCTGCTCTAATAATCTGATTCAAATGTGAACCTTGACCCTGTGTCAGGGAAGAGGATGCAATAAGCCGGATGAAAGACCCAGGATTCAGGTCTCCAAACTTTGCACCAATTAGACAGCAGAGAAGTACATCAGGCCGACTGCGTTTATCAGAAAGACTTTTGGGGCTTGTGACCATTTAGTAAGCCCAACTCTGGATACATCCTGTCACAATCGGTAAGTCTTTGTCAGATGATTTACAAAAGTGTTGCAGAGTCTGTGTGCAGCCACGCTGCAGGGCTGGCCCTGCCACGGGCACGGTAGTGGGGGCTGCCCAGTAACTGGCGCTCAGGCCTCTCGGGCCTGTGAGAAGTCCAGAAGCTGCCCTAGTGGCTACGGGCTCCATGCTGTGCAGGAGCACACCGCCAGGCAGGGAGCTTCCAGCGGCCCGGAGCTTAGCCCTGAGAGGCCTCTTGGTGGGAACTGGAGCCTGCCCAGAGAATTCTTTTTTGCTTTTGAAACATAAGCTTGCACTGCATTGATTTCCAGGGGATGAAATAAGGTGGGATTAGCTCAAGCTTGTCTTCAGACATTACACTTGATTTTACATGCATGTGCGTAGCACTGTCCGGTTGGACCAGACATGTATCACTGTTGTGTAAGGCACAAGGAGACATCTTCTCACAGCTGCCTCAAGAAAATGGCCTCCAAACATGGTTGAAAGGAGAGCGCACACTAGAGGAAGAAGACATGGGTTTCTGCTCACTAAATAGTGCAAGGAGACTAGAAGACAGTGAGGGAACCAGTAAGTACACGGCCGGGGAGGGGGGGGGGACAGAACAGCAGATGGAGGGCTCAGGTCTAATTCTTTGAGTTGCTGTGGGCTGAGTCAGGCAAAAGACAGGCTCCCCACCTGAAGAAGCTTGCTTTTCATCAAATTACCAGCTTTACAATGGGGGCGGGGGCATCAGCTTTGAGACTTCTCGTTTCTGATTGGATTAATAATTTGGGACCAAGTACTCACACTCACTCACAGGCATCCGGGATCATCCAGGGAGGATGGTCACGGTGTCAAGGCATCTGAACTGGCCCACATCTCTCCCCCCAGGCTCTAGCAGGGCCTGTGGTGCTCTGGTGATGCTGTCCCTTAGTGTCCCCTGTGGGTGTTGCTGCCCCACTGGAAACCTCCGGCTTCTTAAGAGAAGAATGTAAGGACACTTGTATGTGCGTATGCTGAGGGTCAGGGGCTCCTCAGTCTGGCCAGCAGATCTTGAGCAGTGTGGTAAGAGACTGGGGAGAGGAGCAGTGGCACAGGGGAGTGAGCCCACGCATGGGCAAGCTGATGGGATGGGGTGAGGGCACTTGGAGCCAACCCTGGGCTCTCAATTGCCCACAGAGGAAGCCAGGCCAGAGGGTGTGTGGAAGGCGACCAGACAAATACCCATGGTGAGGACTTGTCCATCTGATAGGAAATAGTGACCAAATCCCTAATTTGGGGGGGGGGTGTGTGTGTGTGTAGAATTTCAAGGTGTCCTAAGGAGTCATCTGTGCTGTTGCCTACAGGCTAGGGTCAGGGACATTCAGCCTGGCCGCTGGACAAACTCTCAGCTTTGTTGCGGCATGGCTGAGCCATAGGCCTTCCTTGTGTGGCTCAGCGACTCCTGTCTTTCTCCTGGCTCTCTTGACCTCTTAGGTAGGCCTTTGAAGAGAGAGAAATGGCTCCAACACGATGGTATGAAGGAATAACTGTTCTGACACTTCTGGCCAGGGCATCGTCATCATCTTGACACTGTCCTCTCCTGTCCCCCCACATTTTGAAGAACAGCCCTTTCTGAGGTGTTTCTTCTCTGTGCCTGTACTGCGGATGCCGGGTGAAATGAATCAAAAGTGGCAGTGAGCACTGAGCTCCAAGCCTGCTTGTCAGCAGTACCTCTCCTCCGTGCCAGCACCAAAGCCTTGGCATCTCCTCTCTTCCTATATTCCTGTGCCAGAAAAACACAGCCCACCACCTGAACAGCAGAGGAAAGGATGCACAGGGCTGCAGTACTCGCAGTGCCAGCAAGACAGCTTGTGCCACACAGGGAGCCGGGAAGGGACTTGGAGATCATTTGGGGATGGCAGGAAAGAACATTCTCCAGGTCCTTCTGCGGCATTGGCCAGCACAGCCACAGCAGAGTGACTGTCCAGGAGCTGCAGCCAGCATACCCGGCAGCACCCTGTGGAGCCTTCAGCCCACCACTTCATATAGCAAGAGATCCTTTCCCACAACACAGAGAAAGACATCTTGGCCCAGCTCCTCAGTGCTTAAGCAGTAAGGCCAGAGGAGCAAGTAGCATGGCCCTTAGTCACAGCCGACTCTTAGATGGAGTCCCAGATTAACCCTGTGGTCTGTGTGCGGCCTGGAGCTCTCCCAGTGTCAGAGGCAAAGCCAAGCAAGGGAACACAGGCTGGAGCCGTAGATGGACCCTGTGGTCTGTGTGCAGCCTGGATCTCTCCCAGTGTCAGAGGCAAGCCAAGCAAGGCTGGAGCAGGGACCTGTGGAGCCTTCTTGTAAGGCCAGGGCATGGCTTCCCCAGAAGCCACCTCCATGCTTTCATGCCTGGTAGAGGGGCGGCGGTCCTGTCGGCCCGGTGCTAGGCTGTTTTCTTCAGCTCCCAGGATGAAGGTAAACACATGCCGTCTTTTGGTAAGGGATTACTGAATGTTGATTCCCATGCTGACCCCTTTATCCCTTTAAAGCAGACAAGTAGCTAGTGGGGTCTGTGTATAGCTGTGCATACCATAGTCACCTGGAGAACATTTTTTAATTACTCTATAAAGAAACCTTTACCCTTTGGTAGCCACACCCTTGCCTGCAGACCCCGACAAACTCTAATGAGAGCCTTGGTCCTTAGGCAGCTGCCTGCCGCAGGATGTGTTAAGGAGATGGTCTTGTAGCAGCTCTGGCCCAGCCCTATGTCCCCGGGTGGTACTCTGCACTTGTGCTCTTCCAATACAGGCTTTTCTGAAGAGAGCCTGAAACACAGTGACCATCCTTTCCCTGCTGGTGCTGCAGTGGGAGCCATCAGAGGTCGCTGGTGTTTCCATGACCAGTCAGCACCTTTGACAAAGAATTTAATGGCTTCACTCTTGGATGTTACTGTAAAATTAGAAATGCTCTTAAAACATCTATTTTCAACTTATTTTCCAGGTAGCAGAAGGTCAGGAAATCTGTGTGATTGAAGCTATGAAAATGCAGAACAGTATGACAGCTGGGAAAATGGGCAAGGTATGTCCCCAAGTTCCTACTAGCCTACTCCAGCCTATGATGGATACAGGCTCTCTCTACCCTTGAGACATGGGTGGGTCTCCTGAAACAGAATACAGAGGCGCTTTCTGGCCCGGTCCCTTTCCTAGAGAGGACATTCGGACTGGGGCACTCTATTGCACACACAGACTGTGTGTTTGTCTCCTGGAGAGCAGGCCTTCCAGAAAGGGGTCTATGTGTTATGTTCAGGTAGTCAAAGCACATTTGTCCTCCATGCTAATGTCTTTCAGATGAACAGGTCTTTAATTTTTAATGTTTACATCTGTCTCAGAGGCAGTTAGTTATCTGAGACTTAGGTGACACAGCAGGAAATGGTTTTACAGATTGCAAAAATTAATGTAACTCTTCAAGATAATTTCCCCTCGAAGGGAACAAGTCCATTGTAGATGGAGGAGCCGAAGCCCAGTGTGCATGTGAGGAACTTAATGATTCAGAGGAGACAAGAGAAAGGGGTACTGGTCAAAAGCATCACTTTCCTGTTCTTCTGTGACTAAAGAGATGCCGTCATTCAGAATACGTCCCCTTCCCAAAGGATGTTTGGTTTGGAAGTATCTTTATAGTAGAATGTGCTGGGGAGGTGAGGACAGCAGCAGAGGCTGTGTCCTAAGCTCTGGCCTGCACCATGGCAGCACTTTGGGGACACTGAGTACAGAGAGAGATGTCCGTTACAACCAAGTCTGCATCACTCAGAGTTCGTAAAACTCTGTCTTACGTTTGTTAACTCCAAAGCCAACGTTGGATCCTCAGAAGGCCTAGCGTTGTCCTACTTGCTCCCCACAGGGAAATTACAGGGGTCCCAGCAGACCAAATGGCCCCAGTCTGGCTGCCAGGTTGGAGCAAGCTAAGATAGCCACACAGTGTCTGAGAGCTTTGACAGTGTCAAATGGATCTGCAGGGTCTTAACAACCATTTTTAAGCTGAGTTTGGTGCCTCATACTCTAGGAGACAGAGGCAGTTAAATCATAAGGAGCTCCCAAAAAACTATGGACACAAAAATAATGAGCTTCGATTCAGGTAAAACTCAATTCTGCTTGTTCTTTATGAACACTGCGCTAGTGCCATGGTAAGAACTCGGCTTTCTTGTGGGGACCAAGAGTGGGTGTAGAGTCAGGCCAAGGGCCCTGTGTGGCTGGGCTGAGGTATTGATGCAGCACACCCTAAATGTCTGAGGTAGCATAGGGCCCAATAAGCTGAATGTCTTCTCTGCTTCCTGCTGTTATCCTGAGCCTGGGCGGGAGTGCCATTGGGACAAGTCTGCGTTAGGCAGACCCCCCAGCTCAAGTCCCCCCTGTCCATTCATTCCAGCCTGATCCACAAGCCTCTGGAGTTCGGCCAGGTGAGACAAAGGAGTGGCCCAGGCTGTGTCTGGAGCTGGTAGTTCTTCCTTTGGAGAACTTGGAAGGGTCATTTGTCCTCTGAGAAAGGCTCAGGGTGGAGACAGGCCCACAGGCCTAGTCGGCGTCCCACCGTCACCACATGCTTGACTCTAGAGTCTGCCCAGCAGAGCCTTTGAGCCTCATTTGCATGGCTTTGCGCTGCTCTTGGGAGCGCCGGGCTGGAGGCTAAGAGAGCCTGCCCTTCTGCGTGCCATGGAGGGCCAGAAGCACAAGGCTGTGCACCAACCTGGGCGGTTCCTGGCATTCTGATTGGCTTAATGCCATAGGGCGACTGCTTGTTCACAGCTTAAGCAACCATTTCCAAGGAAAGAAGCGATGACTGCCTACACACTCCAGTCTTCTGCCTGCTCCTTTAAAATCTGCACACCAATCTGGAGAAGACAGGCTTGTGTTCAGGAGAAAGCCGAAGGATAAAACACAGTCCCACAGTCTATGTCACAGAACTGAGGGTTACATTGGGTTATTTCATTCCTTTCAAAAGAAGGATGTCGTCAGGCTGGGAGATCTTTCCTTGCAGTTGAGTTGTGGTATGGATCTTTGGTTTTTACCATGATATTAAACACACGTTCTAGTCACAAAGCCACAGGATGAAGCAGGGATAAGATGCATCAGTCACCAGCATGGGACAAGTTGTGGCCTGGCCTTGGTGGCCCAGTAATGGGGCCTACACGCAATCCGTAGCCTCAGTTCCCTGAAGGGCAGGAGTGAAGCCCAGGTTCTGCCAGGACATTCTTGTGCTCACATCCGTCCCTTAAGCAGACGGATGTGAGCAGGAGGGTCTGACCGAAGTTTTAGGGCCTAAGGCCACTTATTCCTCATGACACATTGGGATTAGTGGCCCTACTGGTTCTAATTTCTCTTTCTCACTCCTCCCCTTCCATTTTAATTCAAGGTGAAACTGGTGCATTGCAAAGCTGGAGACACAGTTGGCGAAGGAGATTTGCTTGTGGAGCTGGAATGAAGTATTTCCAGCCTTTCAGTTATCACCGCTTTAATTAACATTTCCGTTATCCTCTAACCCTCAAACCCTCAAACCCTCAGTTTGCTCAAGCATTCACAGGAGCACTCCTGTGCCACAGGTTCTACAGCATTGGATTTAGTTCTCAGATGCGGCAAAACCGACACTCTGCCAAAAAAATCACCAACGGAAATTTTTATTGATATAAATACTTGTACATATGATTTGTACTTCTGCTGAGATTTCCTAGTGTCAAAATTAAATCAATAAACCCAAGCATTTGTCTAAATATTAGTGTGCCCTTTTTTCTGAATGAAGACAGTATACACAGAGGCGACAGCCTGTGCCAACTGACTGTAAATACCAGTATTTCATTGTGATCCTTTAAAAATCTATATAAATTCCAGTTCTCTGCTTCCAACTTTATTAGCTTTTGCCACTTTATAATCTGACTCCTTCTTCCATCATTCAGGACGGACTCCTGGGGCTCATGATTCCTAACTTGACTTTCTCAGACCAGGTAGCACACATGAAGATTCTAGAAACTCCGTTCTGTGTGGGTCTACACAAGGTCGCATGGATGACTGAGGAGTCCAGGTCTCTCTCCCTATGGCTAGGACGCCTCACCTTCACTGTTGTGTGCAGGGCTGCCAGCCCCTCCGCTGACACCCATATTTACCCCTCTATTTTGTAAAGCAAGTTTCCAGTAAAGAAAAGGGGCTAAAAATAAGTCACGTTTCTGTGCCAGCTGCAGTTAGCGATCAGTCCCCGTCACACGGAGGGGTGAGTGCTCCTAACGGAGTGCCAGCGTGCTCAGCTAGCAGCTGCATTTGGTTCTGCAATTCTTGGAATCCATTTTCTACTTCACTGGGAGGCAGAAGCCGACTCACGTGCAACTTGCATCTATGCTGACGGATTATCAGATGGAGGTGGGTGGTAATTGGTGCTTCGTGTCTGCTGAACATTATTTTAAGTGCTGTTTGTATCTGGAAGCAAAGCCTTCTGTCAGACCTGAGGAGCAAATTACTAATGTGTTAGTTCTTCTGAAAGGCCCACCCCCAAGGGCCGCACCACTGCTGAGAGCCGGGTGCCCATCAACGCTACAAAGCCTAAGGCTTGGCTGTGTCTCCCGGCAAGTTAGTGCTCCCGAGTTTGCTCAGTTAGAATGAAAAACACCTTCTACCAAGGAAGTGCACCAAAAGAAGGACCAAACGGCAAGAGCATACTTGTATTTTAATGGTCATTTTAACAGTGTGTATGTGATCTGGAAACTCCAGGGGGGGGAGGGAGTACAAAGTGTAGCTACAGCATACTTTTCTTGAAAATGTTTTTATGCTGATCTTTCTAGCCCAAACCAAAATTTCCTGCCACTTCTTTCTGTCCGTATGTGCGAATCAGTATGTTCAACTTCTGAGCCCAGCTGCAGCCCAGTGTTGAAGTCTCAGAAGATGCCATCATCAAGTTAGAGCAGACCAAACCAAAGGAGCAGTAAGGAGTACAGGGGCTCTGTACCTGCCACTTAAGGGACCTTAGCCCAGAGTGCTTCTCGTCTAGCACCTGCAAGCCCACGTGCTCCTTGACTAGAGCAAGTTTAAGTAATATCAGATTAGAGTATTTGCAAAATTTGTGTCGCAGAGAAACCTTTGTCAGCATGTTTTATAGACAGATGTTGAGTTGGGAAAGCTCTGCTTGTGCCAGGCAGCCACCAGGCTAGGCTCCCTTCATCCTGTTGGCATCCAGGGCACTCGACTCTCACCTGCTTTCCCGGGGGTTGTAGCGCAGCCCGTGTGGGCCCTCAGAATCGTAGCACCCATGGCAGGGCAGATGCAGCCACTCGGGCGCATAGGTGGCCGTGCTGTACACGAAGCACTGAAGACAGTCCCCAGGGCCCCGGGCCCCCTCCCACTCGAGCACCCGCACCTGCAGGGCTGTGCGCTGGTACATGCTAGGGCAGCCTTCGAAGTCGTCCAGGAAGCCCAGCATCTTCTCATCCACCTCGTAGATCTCGCCTGCCACACAGCGGCCCTTGCCTGGCAGGTTCAGCAGCCAAGGTATGTTGTGCTCACCCGCAATCACCAGGGGGAAGGACTCGACCGTGCAGCCCCGGCCTCGGAAGACTGCTGAGCCATGTGAACGGTCCAGCATGACTTTGTGGTTGGGCTGGCCTCGCTTCAGGGTGCCATACACGAAGACGTGGGCCATCTCGCTACAGACACTGTGGAAGAGAGAGCAAATGGGCACATCAGCAGGTAAAGCGCTCCCTCGGGGCATCCTCCATTCTGCTGGCCATGCTCGAGAGGAAGAGAAGGCAGGGTGGAATGTTGCAGTTAAACTTTGCCTGTGGCACACAGACGTTCATGTGGTTTTCGCGTGTCGTGAATTGCTTTCTCTAGCTATTTAAGATCTGAAAGAAGCACTAGGCCAGCCTGCCCTGGAGTCTGCAGGCCCTAGCCTAGAGAGAGGAGCAAATATTACCAAGTTCAAAAATCTGAGCTGCGGGGGAGGAGGGGAGGCAAGGTGTCGTGACATACACCTTTCATCCCAGCACTTGGGAGGCCAAGGAAAGTAAAGGCCAGCCTGGTCGACACAGCACGCTCTAGGTCAGCCAAAGCTCTGTAGTGAGACACAGTCTGGGCTAGGGGTGTAGTTCAGACTCTAAGCCTTACAGGAAGAACATTTACCCAATCACCCAAGTGTCTGTACGCTCTGCAACCCTGAGCTCCAGGGACCCTCCGGCCTCACGGCCTTCTGAGTATCTGGCATTAGAATACCAACACACCCGGCCAACAGCCCCCACAGCAATGCTAAGGTGGGCGGTCAGCCACGCTGCACAACCAGGAAGACGGACCCAGGTCTCACACAGCCCACATATGGAGACAGTCCCTGGACATCTCAGGTGGCGGTCACAGGGGTCTGGAACAGAAAAACAGACAGCCTTTTTCCAGCTGGCCACCAAGTGCAAGTGGCTCACTCGGGTCTCTGTGACACTGTACTGTTTCAGGAACACAGGCCTGACCTCAGAACTGACACAAACTCTGCACTGCACCGCATTGTCCCAGCAGAAGCTAAATCACTATCAGAGAGAGGCCTTGGCCAGGCCCCTGTGGCAACTTCCGCAAGCTTGCAAACCTGAGTGAGCAGCTACCCATGAGGTGGCACTCAAGTCCAGGGGAGGCCAGCCATGCACTGTCACTGTTGACTGGAAGAAGGTACTGAGCCTAAGAAGAGAGTTGTCTGTCACACGGGAACATCTTAGTCAGGGACCAACACCTGCAGGCATAATTACCTTTCAGTCTTTGAAGAAGCTTTGATGTCCCCACAGCAAATATTATAAATAAGGAGAATACTTATGCATACATAAGTAACAACCTGAATCCCCGCTTCTGGGGCAAACCAAGGTTTCAGTAACACATTCCCGACCCAATACTTAAGACCCAGAGAACTCCACAGCACCTGTGGGCCCACCGTAGCTTTCTTTCTCAAGGTATTAGAGGGAAAGGACAGTTCATGGTGGCTACAGCAGCAACCTAAACTCCATGTAGGACTACCATTTGCCTAAGTTTGGGCTACAGACTCATGTAAAATGTGGTAGAAAACGGAAACACAGGAGCAGGTCATCTCCACACCCTGTCAATGCTCCACTGCCCCTTCCAGCAACGCCAACCTGTACGGGGCTTTGGGAATGGGAATTCCCAGTGCAGGGACAGGAAGCGTGGGCTAGCAACATAAAACACATCGCCTGGCCTGCACCAGTCCCTGGAGAAAGGATCAATAACTGTCACAATTTGTCTGTGCTGCTCTTTGACATTTTACATGTCTTACTTTCCTCCACAAGAAACAGAGCAGTGTTTTAAAGTGTGTAATATTTTGAATAAGCATGGCTCCCATAGGCCCGTATATTCAAGTGTTTGGTTCCAAACTGATTGGCTGTTTAGGAAGGATTAGGAGGGGAGGCCTTGTTGAAGAGGTGTGCCACTCGACCTGAGCTTTGGGGCTGCAAGAGCCTGTGCCAGGCTCAGTCTCACTCGGCCTCCACCTTGCAGGTAACATGAGCTCTTAGCCAGTGCTAGCATCATGCCTGCCTCCTGTCATGCTCCCTACCATGGTGGCCATGGACTGGTCCTCTGAAACTGTGAGGAGGCCCCCAATTAAATGCTTTCTCTTATAAACTGCCTTGGCCGTGGTGTTTCTTCACAGCAATATAACAATAACTAAGACGAGTTACAGACTTGAAAATCAAACTGCTGTTGAAAGCTTGAGCTAACCTTTATAACTACAGGCAGATCCCTGAACTTTTCACCAGCCATAAAATGACATAATCACATAATCTGCTTCAGGCCCTGAAAATGGGTGGATGATGATTTGTCACTCAACAGCCTTTCGTGCCTGTTAGCATGGATCCATCACTTCATGCCCTTCTACTTGAAAGACCTGACACTTTTCTGTGCAGAGCGTTTGGCCTCTGCCCCGGAGCTATGCAGACTCCACTAAGGCACATAGGGGACTGGGGCATGAGTGCTTTTCTCCAGCGTGTTCTAATTTCTGTTGGAATTCACAATTGCTCTGAGTGTTTGGTTTTGCATGGATCTCCTGCTTGGGGTCTCTGTGGTGGTCAGCTAGCCTCACCTTTTCTGAAAGACATCAGGCTGCCCCAGCTACTCCAGTGTCCGACCTACCTGTTCCTTGATGGACCCCTCAGAGCTCACACGAGTCCTCTCCTTCCTGGTGTACAGTATGACAGGAAGGGAACTGAGGGAACACTGAGAGGGTTCAGGTGTACTTTCACTGTCTTCCAGGTACCCAGGTACCTGCTAGGGTGGCCAACCTCTGCTTTTGCCTTGCACTGAGACCCCTTGGTTTCTGAAAAGTGATGATGACAGGGGCTCAAGTGGATTCTTCATTCCCTCTCTGGGAGTTCCAGCCTGACAGTTCATTGCTGTGGTCACAGATCCTAGTTCTGGATCTGCTGATGTAAGATGGAGAATGGCCAGGAATGAGCCCCCAGCATTCTCTTCTCCTTCCACCTCAGGTCTTTATTCTACTCATCTGAAGCACCTTCGCCACTGTATGTGTTCCTAGCATTTTCCGGGTGTCTCTTCGCTCATAACTCTGCTGCACACACAGCACTATGTCCTTCTCCCTACCTCTTTTCTTTCCCTTTTCTTCCCATGTCTGTCCTTTTCTCTTAAAGTCTTTCTGGAAGTGAGACTATAATGGGAGGGTGAGATGGATTTAGCAGCTGGCAAGTGTGTGTGTGTGTGTGTGTGTGTGTGTGTGTGTCCCCGCAGATACGAAGTCTTTCCTAAAATATATTTTCAGAGTGCTATTGCAACTCTCCCTGGACCCACATTAGAAGGAACTTGTCTTCCTCAGCTAGGTTTGAGAGACTTGGGTGGGCCTGTCCCTGCCCCTTGCATGATGCCCATGCCTTCCCACTCCAAGAGCTTCCACTTCCTGAGCACCAGCCAGCTTGTACCTCTCTGGCCTCTTCACTGTGCAGGAACTTAGGATCTGGTGTGGCCAGCCTGCCCAGTCAGTCACCACTCACTCCTGTTTTCTGTCTTTCAGAGTTTCATTGCCCGTTCTCTTCTTTTGCCATCACTGAATGGACAATAGTCCATTTTATATAACTGTAATGAAATGCCTAAGCAAGGCAACCTCATAAAGTTTCCCCCCCTCTCCAATTCCTGTAAGTTGCAGAGCCCAGACCTTGCGACGGTCTTATTAGTGGCAGATTCCTTAGTGGGTGCAAAAGGCGTGCATGCGTCTTCTTATAAGAGAACATATTCAATCCCTTAGTGACCTTAGAGAACCCTCAGTCATCTCCAGCGCCCCACCCCTTCCCTCACGCACGGGCAAGACCATGGCTCTCATTCCAGCATCACTAAACAATGTTTTGCCCTCCCTCTACCTCATACTGGAATTACATCTCAACAGCCATTTGGGGCTCAAACCGTGTACGAGCTATGGAAATGGCACTGGGGAGAAAGCCCGGATAAAGGGGTCTGTTCCTCTCACTGTCTTCACTGTCCCCTGTGCAATCCACTCCCTTTACAAAGACACATTTCCCTCTTCAAGAGGGTTGATGTGTGAAGAGAAAGCAAGGGGCCAGGCAGTAGTGCGTGTGGAAAATGGTGAGAGGCTCTGCTCTACTGCAGCTGATTCAAGTGTGCTCTGGGCACCAGTGAGCAGACTGGAGAGCATCAGAGACAGCCTGGTGATGGCTAGAGCCAGACAGAGGGTAGAAGCGCAACGGGACTCGCCTCTCCTCCTGCTGAGGCAGGAGAGAATGGGGAAGGAAAAGCAGCAACTGCTGGTGTACTTTGGGTACTCTGGAGGCACACATGACACCCAAATATGACACCCCTCTTTGCCCTCTGCAAGGACTGCTGTAAAGCACAGTCAGCCAGGTGTGGGGTAGACACCCTTAATGTGAGCTTGGGTTGTGGAAATGGGAAGATTGTGAGTTTGAGCCCAGCGATGTCACCGTGCATAGTTAGGCTGTGTCAGAAAAAGAGAGGGATGATGATGGCCCTGGTCACATCCCTGGATAGCACGGGCAGGGTCAGGCCAGTCCGTGGGGGTAAGACCCTCCCACTGGAGAGAGTTCCTGACAGAGAAGCCAGGAAGCCTAGCCTTGGATGAACAGAGGGCAGTGAGGTACAAATAGAGCAGTGTTCACAGCTGCCAGTACCTTCCTTAATCTCCAGAGATTCAACATGAGGAAAAGAAACCTTTCCTCCAGGCAGCTCAGGAGAGAGGCAGGACCAAAGCCTGAGAGGCCAGTTCTCAGCCAGAGCCTGGTTTGGCTTTGGGTCCTGTTGGGCACTGTACAATACTGCTATCTGTCACACCAGGGCTCTATAAGGTAGGAGGCATTTTCTCATTTAACATGTTAGAAACAAACTCAGCGGCCTGACAGGAAGGTTCCAGGGAACACTGGGAGCAGAAACCGGGGCTGCTAGTCACTGGAGCTCAGGGCTAAGAATATGACCAAGTAGCGTATGGTCTGCAACAGTTTGCTCTAAGGCTCCTACTTCCCTGCACTGCCTACCCCCCGTTTATTCTGAATGGATTTTCATAAAAACAAATTGAATTTCAAGCAACTGTGATAAAACCAACAGGACAGATGTCCACTTCTCCACTTATTTTAGCTTCTTTCCCTCCTAACCATGTTATAACGTGTAGTGTGTTACCATGGATGCACACCATCAAGAAGAAGGTTTCATCTTAGAAACCAGACACTGTCCATTAAGTTTCCCTTTCACCACCGTTCTACTGCCCCTCTCCTGGAGGACTATTACCTTCGTAAGTGGAAGCCAACAGCACGGTCTTTCATGGCTGTCTTACTTCACTTCTTGCAATGTTCTCAGGGCTCATTCATATAGTGTGTGTGTGTGTGTGTGAGAGAGAGAGAGAGAGAGAGAGAGAGAGAGAGAGAGAGAGAGAGAGGTATTTTTTAAAGCTTAAATATGTTTAAGCTTTAAAAGTGACAGTCTTCTCACCCCTATCTGTTGATGGACACGGACTGGCTTCTGTGGACATGGATGTGCAGGTACCTCTTTGAGATCATGCTTCCAGTAGGTCTGTGGACACATGCCCACAGCAGCTGGTTCACATGGCAATTGCCTGCGTTCTGTGTACTGTGTTGTGTGGCTGCTGTGCCTTTCACATGGCCACCAAGAGCACAGGTTTCAGCCTCACTTCTGTGTCAGCACTGGCTGCTTCTAGATAATGGCCATTTCCATGAGTATGAGGTAGTATTTCACTGTGGGTCTGGTTTGGTGTCCTCAGTGGTTAGTGATACTCAGTTTCTGTGCATGCATGTTATTGGACATTTGTGTATCTCTGAAGATTATCTTTCAGCATGGACAATCATCACTGTGGACACATGACCCGCACTCACTTTGTCCCATCTGAAGTTACCTTTCCATCCTGTGAATTATGTCACCAATGCACATTCTGAGGTAGTCCAATTTATTTTTAATTTTGTTACTTATAATTTTGGTGTCACGCCAAGAAATCATTCTCAATCCCAATGTCATGTGGCTTTTCTAACTTAAGCTCTTACATTTAAGTCTGTGATCCATTCTGTAGTTAGTTTTTGTTTTTATGCAAAGGTCTAACTTGCATATGGATATATGGTATCATTTGTTAGAAGAGCTGCCTGTCTACATAAAACAGTCTTAGAATTTCCTGCAGATTTTTTTAAATTATACATGCAAGGATCTTCTTTCTAGGTCCTCTCTCCTAGCCCCTTTGACTATTAAGTTTGTTTTCAGGCTACTAGCACACTATTTTGATTGCCAAAACTTTGCAGATTTTCTGTTTGATATATATTTTTTAAAGTCAGTGTTGAGGGTCTAGCCCAGACCCATCCTACCTGCCACCCCTACAGATCCATTCTGTACCATAGCCAACCTTTCCACCCAGCTTCATCTCTCACGTTCTTTCCCAGAATACAGCCAAGGAGTCTCCCTGACCCTCTCCATCCATGAACCCTCCCCCCCAAAACCCACCAGATCTAGACTAGGTCCCATGTGCAGTGCCC
>NW_026595337.1:0-27810 GCF_907164565.1 Psammomys obesus | reverse complement strand
CAAAATCCAGATTTTTAATGTGGTGATTGTGTTGTTGTTTTTTTTTTTGTTTTGTTTTGTTTTGTTTTGTGTGTGTGTGTGTGTGTGTGTGTGTGTGTTGTTAATTTAGCAGTGATGGTAGAAATCACTGAGTTGTTTGCATCAGGAGTCGTCCACAGCAGGGTAACAATTTTTCTGTGTGTGTGTGTGTGAGAGTGTGTGTTAAACAGATGAAAGCAAAGTATACTAGCAAGTGAAATGGATAAGTAGAAAAGAAAGTCTGTATTCAAGCCAGACAACCAGAATTCAGTTCCTGGGTGCCACATGGTGGTTGGAGAGAACTCATGCCCACAGGTTGTTCTTGACCTCCGCGTGTTGGCTGTGGCACGCGCACACGCTTCTGCAGTCCCACGGTTTCTCTTTAACTGCTGCCTGTGATTCTTCCTAGGCAGAGTGTCTGTTCGCCTCCCCAGGCTTCAGGGCATGGAGCACACGCTACAGGTGTCTCTGCCTCATGAGAGAGCCTGGGGACATTCATGGAGAGTATTGGTTGTCTCAGTAGAAATGTGACGGATCAGAAGTGAACGCTGACATCCATCCCCTAGGATGTCAGGAAAGGCCACTAGGACACACTCTGCAGTAATTTCCTCTAATCCAAGAGCTAGAGGTGAGACAGAAGACTCAGCAGAGCACGCGTTGTATTTCCCAGGACACCCACACCCCCAGTTCCCTGAACCTTTGTCCTGTCGTTGGGCATGCTGAACTGGAATCCCCTGAATAATCTCGTTTTAGTTTTCATGTTGCTGAAGGCGCACCGGGGGTGCAGTATCTAATTGGCAAATCATGCAGATTAAGCATTTTCTTGTGTTATAAACTGATTAAATACTTAATTGTTGAGGAGTTTCATCTCTTGGAGTTTTTTTTTTCCTTAAAAAAAAAAAACATTGTTGTGATGTCTTATGAAGTTAAATGAAATCCTTTCAATGATAGCTAATCAGTTATACTCATCCAAACACTTTTATGAAGGATTCATTTCTAAAGACATGGCATGAAAATAATTCTTCCTAGTTACAACAACAATAAACCTCAAGCATTTTGAGCCAAACTAACCTTTCCTATATAAATAGGTTCAGTAACCTATTTGTGTTATCATGAAAAGTAAAACATGAAAACAATACAAAGGAATATGATTTCCAAATAAAATTTATTTTGTTCCTGCAGCCTCCTGTCTCTGGACGCCTAAATAAAAGAGAAGGAGACATGACTATTCAGAAGGCCTTTATCCACACTGTCACACCAGTGCCAAAATGTTTTGGTACAAGAGTTCATTTATGTTCGGTAACATCAGCAGTACTGCTCCTAACTTATTTAAAGATTCAATTTGTTACTATGTGACTGTCCCAAGGATAATTTAAATCAACAAAGCATAGATAAGAGTGCAATGGTGAACACCTATAATCTCAGCACTCATAAGGCTGAAGGCAGGGGGATCTAAAGTTCAATGCTATCCTGGGCTTTATGGCAAGACCCTCTGTGTGTAAGAGAGAGAGAGAAAGAGGAAGAAAAAAGAAAGAAATACGCTGACCACCAGCTAAAACGTCCATTCCATGATACCTTTGGCCAGGTATATTTAGAGTTGACAGTATACATTTTAAACCATTCAGCCTTTATAAAGAAAATGGCATGAGACTGAATAGAGTGAAAAACTGTCTTTATCCTCCCACATTCCTATTATCGTATTAACGATATCTTCTCTAATGTGTGAATGTCAATTTTAAAAGAGCAGCTTTCCTCTTTCAGTGATCTTTCACCTTCAACTTAATGGTCAGTTGTTCTAAAGTCTCCCTCAATTAACAGATTTCTGCTGACAAAGAGTCTTCTTTGGTGCTTGGTTCTCTATCTAAAAAGTAGACCCGTGTAAAACATGATGTCTTGTCCGATTGTGCCCAGCCAAGAGTTTTCTAAGAACAATCAGAAATGAAGGACTCCATGACTTGTGCCATAACCAGTTCCCACCTCCATCAGCAGAAAGGATGCTGATGCAAGCTCAGCAGGGTACTCTCAAGTTCTGAAGAAATTTCTGTTATTATGCTGTGCATCTTCTCTGCCTTGCTGGATGCTGAAGGTAGATTTTTAAAGTGTGTTGTCTGGACTTTGGAAGCAGTCTCTTACTCATCTCACGTCGCAAGTTTCGAACTCTGGCAACTAGTTCAACACCTTGTTTTCCAGATGTTGTTCTGTTTTCCCTGCTCTGTTTGAACACTGAAGCTGCCTGACCAGTTTTCAGGCCCTCACAATCAAACCTTCCATGTATATGGTCTCCTGGGCCCCCATGGAAGTGGCTCAGCTTCCTCTCGACGGCTTTTACTGCACTTCACTTTAAAAGGCATTCTCACGTTGCAGAATCACAGCTGCCTTGTTCACTTCTGTTAATAATCCTCATTTTAGTGTTATTATTTGTAAGTGTAAGAATTTACTTAAAAAGCATCTACTTTTGATGTACAGTGAACGCCAAAATAGTTTTGGCAAGTCCGGGCACCATTCTGAGAGGCCAAAGGCCCTCACTTGAATCTAAGCTGCAGCTGAATTAAACCCCGAGAAACCTGAGATAAGCGTGCCTAATTGCCTAAGAGAAACTCAACAAGGAGGGGAAAAAAAATGTAGCTTGTTGATCTTATTTCTTTGATAATTCAAAAGAATCCTCAAGACATACGTGGACTTCTTAAACTTCAGTTCTTGAAATGTGGTCATGGCCCGCGATTGTCACTTGGCTCATGCCCAGAAACACACATCTTTGCATGGGGCACCTGGACATCTGTGGCGGCCCTGGTAGAATCAGCTAATTAACAACACAGGCTTAAACAGGCGCCTCATCTGGCAGTGCAGTTAGTTGCCTGATGGTGCTCAGCAGGATTTGGTAGTGCTTTTTATTTTTCTATCCTAATGGTCTGCCGCCCGCCTAATTTTGCCTTATTGTCAGTCACTACTTACCGCGGCTTGGGGCCCTCCCAGGAGGCTAAATTATTATCAAAGGATTAGGGCCATGTAGCCTTGCAGTTCTGACATTTCTGATTACTCGTCTATGCCAGAACACTAATTAGCTGTGACTAATTAAGAAAAATGCCCCTGCCATAGAAAACCATTTAAAAGAACCGAGAAGGAGAAAAGCAATTCAAAAGCTGAGCAGTGCTCAGCTTTGCTGATGCTCTTTAGATTTCCACCAGAGCCTTAACTCACCTTTAATTGTGCTCAGAATTAAGCGGGGGAGGGAGGCCACTTGCAAACTGATGGGAGATTTTTTTTTTTTTTTTTTTTTTGCTTGCATAAGAAGAAAGAAATGTTGCTGATACCCTAAGCTGTCTCAACAATGCTGAAATCGTCTTGGACAAACAGAAGGTGACAAGATTTCCACGTTGAAGAAGGGTTTCTAAACACCATTTGCAGAATTGCACATCTCTAGCACACATGGAAGCTGCTCCCTGAGCCTTGATGGATTGCCACTGAAGAAATTAAAACAGTGTCACGTTTATGCACCAGTGTCAGATGGGCACTGTTGGTATAGTGTTCTGTTGAAATGTGTACTCCTTACCCTTGTTCATTCAAATGCTGATTTCTCTCCCCCACTCTCTGGTTGCAATCCGGACTTTGCATTGTGATACTTTTTCTAAGCATCACCTATCTGAACTTTGTGTAAACATGCCAAAATAAAGGAACTGTCACACATGGAAGCTGCTCGCTGAGCCTTGAGGGATTGCCACTGAAGAAATTAAAACAGTGTCGCGTTTATGCACCAGCGTCGGATGGGCAGTAAGCAACATGTGGAACCATACCAAAGTGACCTTGTGCTGGTTGCCTGCTTCCTTTACCTTAGGCTTGTCTGGAGGTTCTGACTCATGCGTGGAGCGTCTGGTCCATGCTGGCTCCTGACAGCTGACTTGGCATGCCTGCACAGCATCTGGCCACTGGTGGCTTATTATTGAAATGCCCAGGCTCCCCTGACACCAACCTCTCTACCAATTGACCAGTGCAGTGTTTGCAAAGAACCACTGTCCTCTCTCTCAGTTCTAACTTCCTAAGCAAATATTAAGCATGGCTTCAGGGCCGATTTCTGTAGTGGTGTTCGGATTCCCTCTCTGTGAGCCACCTCCCCGACAGGCCTTCCCTGCAGCCCCCTCTGCAGGGTTGGCGCCATTCACTGATGGGCACAGCAGTGTCAGCTAGGCTGCCAAGATTAACTAAATCCAAATTTGGAAAAAAAGATGGTGAGGCAGAGTAGCCTTCTGGCAAAATCATCGTTTGATGTATTTATTGAATGATTTGTCAGAAAGCTAGATTGAAGAATGATTCATAAAGACACTTCTAAACAGGTAACCAAGAGTTTCTATTTCCTAATCTCAGATCATGCCCAGAAATAGTAAAAATCTAAATTCTGCTGTCTTAATGTAGGCAAATTAGATGATTTTTAGGAGGGAAAGTTTTAGCAGCCATATCTTCTGAATTCTTCATGTGGCATTATAAGCTCACATCTCTTTTCCTCTCACTGGAGAACAAAAAGCAGGTACCAGCAAACTCTAAGCAATAATCCTTCCTATGCATGAAGACTGTTATTAAGGCACCTGTCATGTATGTCTACTCCAGGATACATAATCCTTATTTGTTTAGCTTCTTGTCATAGGCCCCTTTCCTAGCCCTTTAATCATTGTCATGGCTAGGCTTTGAAATTTCTCAAGGTGTTCACTGTCATGCTTAGAGTAGGGCTAATATGCAGTGTCTGAATGTGGCTGGACAAGATTTCTGCAAACCCGTTCCTCTATGTGCACTCTGATGCACACGGCTCCGTATGTACCCTCTACCGTCTCCTTGAGCTTCCTTGGATTACTCCGGTTCTTTCTGTTGATTTTCCTCCTACCCACTGCGAGCTGCGCTTGTTTCTTGGTGCAGAACACCCTCTACGATGTGTATTGTGCATATGGAGAATGTAAAAGACAAAGCTGCTGCGTTGAACTACCCTGAGTAAGGAGAAAGGGTGAACATTGCAAATCAAGTGTTAGATGTTAGCACACAATGCCCTGCTGTTTCATCTGCAGGTGTTTACAGATAGAGCTTACAGACGGAAACAAAATGGAGGACTAAGCTGAGTGCCCTTTCCAATGACTAGACAGTAGTAATCATCCGTGTCATTTCTGGACTTATTTCTCTGTGTGTTAGTAGCTGATTAGAAAACTAGAGGTTTAGCACCAACACAATTCATACGCAGCTGAGTCTTTCTCCACTAAATGAAGAGACCGGAAGGTCATGCAACAGTGTCCCCACTCTACCCTCCCAGAGTTCTTTGCTCAAACTCCAAGGGTGTTTTCAGGTGTCCTCAGTGAGAAATCCACGCCTCCACAGTGATAGAAACAGCTCACAAAGCCAACAGGCATGGAAATATCCCAGGTGTGTGTGTGTGTGTGTGTTCTCCAATGCCATCTTCAGAGATGCCACAGAGCCTCAGATAAAACAGGAGAAAAGGTCTGTTATAGCTGGGCACATTCTGGAGAGGCAGTTTGATGCTCGGGTAAGAGTCTTGAAGGCCGTCCCGAGCTGAACACAACCCCGTACCACGCAGTGCTAGCGTGGCTTCACATGTGCATGCATATATCTGATCACAGAAATTGTTAATTTGTAACACTTCCCCTTCACATCTCTCATCGCCTCCCATGAAAGGACTGTCACATTTTAAGCTCCCTTTTAGTCTTAGGTTCCATTTCTTTGGGCAAGTACAATCGCATCCTGGATAATTTCAACAGCTTTATTATAGGGGTCGAACCCAGGGCCTCACTCCTGCATGCAGGACAAGCACTGTACCAGTGGAGCAATTTAATAGGTCCTGATGACATTCTCTTTCTATTAACAAAATGTGGTTCAAAACAACAGTAGCTCTGGCTCTGACACAATTATCTCCTTTTTCTACGGAAAAGACTTACTACTATCTTATTTATATAAATAACACTTTCTATTTTCTTATACTTAAAGAAAAAAGGGGGCTGGAGAGATGGCTCAGCAGTTAAGAGCACTGGCTGCTCTTCCAGAGGTCCTGAGTTCAAGTCCTGGCAACCACATGATGGCTCATGACCATCTATAATGGGATCTGATGTCTTCTTCTGTCATACAGGCATACGTGCAAATAGAGCACTCATATGTATAAATAAATAAATCCTTTTTAAAAAAGAAAAAAGCAAAAGCAGTCCACCAACTAATTTGCAATGTGTGCCATGTGCCAAGGGCTAAAGATAACAAAGTAAGGTCTGTGAGTACCTTATGGCTGCTCTCGCACCTTGTGGCAGACTCGTTGTGAGCAATTGTTATCTTGTTATCTGGCAAGAAGATAAGAAGCACATAACTTGAGAGTGCCCAGTTCTTCCTGGTTGGAAGTAGTATCGTTTTCATAGCAGACAATGACGAGCTGATCCTTCAATGCTGATATGAATACTTATAGACAGGGAGATGGCGTTGTGTGTAAAATTCCAGACCCATGGAGGTGGCAAGCTGAGAAAACAAGGACACAGAGAAACCCAACACAACACAGGGCCATTGGTTCTGTGGTTGGAGGCAGGCCCGCCATGGGAGTGTACAGAGATAGACACAGAGAGTCAACTACTTACTTCATTCCCTGGGTACGCTCAAGACATGATTTTGGAATGCTTCCCATTCTCGAGGAGAAAGACCCTCCAAGGGCAAGTTCTCCAGCCTAGATCTTACCTTGATATTAAATTATACCGCTTAGTAGCAATTTCTGAAGTTTACTCTATCTTTCTTTAGGTCTTGATTTAAAATATAATATTGACTAAAAATTTATATGCAGTGTGTAAATTGTCATCCAACCAGGAAAAATGGTCATAGGGCCCAAGAAAATCATTCTTGAAGAATTTCTGTGTCCCAGATTACTATGACACTACTATGACTGGATAGCATCCTAGTTTCTGCCAAACCCATTGATTTGTTTTATGCAAATAGTAGCCAAACTAGTATGTCACCCACCATTTGTCCCTAAACAGATGAATGGAATCACTAATTTTAACATTATAATCACTAGTCATTTAGGATCAAGAGAGCTATAAAATAAACAGTCAGCTGCCTTTAAGCAGTAAATAATATAAAACAAAATTGATCTTGATACCCTATCTGTGGTGTAGAAAAGGCTTTTAGGGTACATTGAAATGAAGAAGGTTTCAGGTTAATGAAAGAGCTGTGAGCTAAACAGAGCCTCTACACCTTGCTGGAGCTCTGCTCTCGGGCTAGAGAGGACCAAATTCAGAACTTTCTCATTTCTGTATTCACAAATAGTTAAAAAGAGGAAATCTGGAACTCCAATGACAGGGAGCCTTGTTTCTGCATTCAGCAAGGGTCTACTGGATGCCGGCACTCCCTTGTTGGCACATTTTACCTTTTTCTTCCTTAAATAAAATAAACCTGGTACATGGGAGGAGGAAGCAAGACAGTCAGGAGTTCAAGGTCACCCTCAACTGTATATGGAGTTCAAGGCCATCTTAAGCTTCTCAAAATAAATAAATAAATAAATAAATTAGCAAAGGAAAAGTTCATGATTTGCAAAACATCAAAATGTTTGTCATATTTAAAACAAAGCAAAAAAAAATCCTTGTTTATAAAACATCAAAAAGTGTGTATCATCTGTTCTGTGTTTAAAAAAATAAACAGAACATGAAGAAAGCCACATGTATAAAATTCTCCTGTGCTTGAGCCAATGATCTTTTTTCTATAGTTCACTGTTTTGCTACAGTTTTTTTTAAATGTCTTTTTTCTCCTTTGAGTATTTTTAAAGCATTAAGCAATAAACTTTGCAAGGGCGTATTATTTAAGAGATTTATACCATAACAGTCATTTCATTATCCTAACAGGGAATATGGTTCTTCAAGGAATTTCCTTATATTGCACATTACACTAGCAGATTTACAGATCTGTTTGCTGTCTGACAGTGTGGACTTCTTCGACTTGCAAGAAGCTTTGATGAGCATCTTTGAAATAGTGAGAAAAGACCCTTGTATTTGTGCACAGTACTGCATCTTGAGCAGTCAGCAGTCACCAGAAATTAAAGGGTTTGTTTTCTTACTCTCATGCTAGAAGCTTTAAATTGCCTTGAAGAATTGGATTTTTTTTTTCCTAACAGAACAGAAATGTAGCTTGTTTCCAAAAAGGAAATGCAATAACATAAGTACAAATTTAAACTTTGGAGCCAAAATACAAGTTAACAATCTTGTATGTTATATAGCTCTGAATAAGTACATTATTTAATCTAAATCCAGTTCTCCACTTACTGAAAATGCAGATCATGCAAATTCGTTAATAACATCTACTTCATCAGTGTTCATAGGCAACTTTAGCTCGTCTTACATGTACCTCGTATAAAGTGTTCGATGCCTTTATAATCAGAAATACAATGATAGTGTGAGGCTAGAGAAGTAAGTCGGGTAATACATGTTTGCCTAGCACATACAAGCTCGGGGTTTAACCCCAGCCTATAATCATAGCACGGGGGGGGGGGGGGGGGAAGGGACACACAGAAATTCAAGTTAGCCGTGGCTGCATAGCAAGTTCCAGGCCTCCCTGTAGGCGATCCTGTCTCAAAATAATCAGTAGTCACGTAAAATAACAGCAATAAAAGTGACAACCCAAACTTCTGCTACTCACACCTCGCTCCTGCTCATTGTTTCACTCTTTCATTAAGAGAAGAAGATGGATTAGAAATAAAATATCAGATAGTAGAACGCTCTAGAACTCAAAACTTTCTTGTCTCTTTATTCTGAAAGAATGAAGCTATATCCAAGCGGCATATTAAAAAAAAAAAAATGAAAGAATGAGAATTTGATTTTTCCTTTTTTTTTTTCTTTTCTGTCTTATATGGATCACACATTATTTGTGCCCTTTTCTGAAACAATCTGATTTCACAGTATTTTGTCCCTCTTTGGGAATAGAATAAAGGGCCTCTCACTTGCTGAGCATGTGTTCTGCCTTGAACTGTGTCCCTAGCCCCCAAGTGACCAGCATTTCTACAGAGCGATCATGTTAGACAAGTTTATATAACTGTCACCTCCTCATACAGGTGAGGAAACTGAGGCACTGACAAGTCATTTGACAGCTAACTTAAGCAAAGAGATTAAGAGGCTTGTACTGTCCCTGTTTTCCTCTCCTATGGTGTGTGAGCACCAGCCCCATACACGGCTGCCGCATCCAGGAGATCCTCTGTACTCAACGCCATCTTCTATGACCATCTCTGCTCCTAGTTGACAGAGCTATCGTGTGTCAGTTAGGTTGAACACACCCTGTGTTTTCAGTTGTAACAAGTTGGTTTCAGTTTTCCTTAAATACAGCCCTTCATCCTTTCCTAAGCCAGCACACACTGTAAAGGGCTCTGCTTGAGACCTAAAATTGTGCTTTGGGAACCATTCTGTAATTCTGCATATGCTGGTTTCTGTGGGGTGCCGTGAATTGCGATGGAGTGGGGTGGCATTATTGTATCAAATTTACATTAATATCAAATTTGCATTTGAGTGTTTAAGGAATGGGAGGTGAGTGAAATAGAGCCACAAATTTAGTTATTAAGTAGATGTGCTGCTGGCAAAAGTAACAATAGATACCTAATAATAGAGTGTGCATATTTTCAGGGTACTGCTAAAACTGTGGGCACCAGGCTTTCCAAGTTTTCATTTCTCTCTAGAGCCACTAAGTGGTCCTAGAGAATGGCTTATAGTTCTCGCTTGTTCCAAAGCCTTCAATATTTTTAAATTTTTGTTTGTTCTTGAATTCAGTTTAGTTCACATTTGCTAAAATGAGATTTTTTTTTTTTTAGGGTTTTCCTCCAGTAAAAAAGCCAGTGATTGAGCTCTTTAAGACAGCTAGTCTTGAATAAATGAGGAAACACATGTCCACTCTGGGAATCTAGCCATTCCACCACGCCTTAGTACCCTGGAAAGTGTTGGTCCTTCCTCCCTCCTTCCTTCCTTCCTTTCTGTTTTTTACCTGTTGAGACAAGCAGAGCTGGAGAAGGATGAAAATATACTAACCAGTTGTGCCAATTCATAATCAATAAAAATCTAAACACTTAAGAAAAAAAAAAAAATCATAGATGTGTGCTGTGGCAAAGCAGCTATTTTTCCTTCGCCATCATCATCAGAAGCTGCATTCTGCCAGAAACCACTTACTTGAAGCAGCCTCAATATATAAGCCCTATGAGGTCTTGTGATTCAGATTTAGGAATATCAACCACAGAGGGTCTAAAGGCATTGTGCATTAGTATGTATTGAGACCTCGTTCCAGGTGGCAAGCAGCTGGACTTTTGAAAAATAAAACTTCCAAAATAAATGTGAAGTGCTTGTTCCCAGGCGATAAGTGTTATACTTAATGGAATCATCCTCCAAATGTTATAAATGAGAGGGGAAAAGGGGAGGGTGGAGCTGTGCATATTTAATATATTTGTTTTGTATCTCCTCTAGTCAACAGAATAATGGCATTCCTTAACTACTTCTCTTTAACTTGCATGAAGAAAGCACGGCATGTTGCTAAATCTCTTTTCACCCGCTCTGCGGAGAAACAACTTTAATCCTTGTTAGAAAATTGCCGAGTCTCAGGCTGACAAAGAGCTCATGCTTGTGCCATTGTTCGTGCTCCCGAGCCCCGAGAGCAGAGCCCTTTACAGCTGCGTGCATCCCGCCCGGCTCAGCTGCACTATTTAGGAACGGAGGTTTGTCAATTTCTATTGACAATGGAGAGAGATTTTCAGGGCCTGTAGCAGTGCTGACACAGTTGGGGATCAATGCCAGCCATTCAGCCTGCACCCTCTTTCATTGCTTTGGTTTGTTAATTCAAGACTAAAGGTCCACGGAGGGGGTTCGGGGTGTTTAAGAAAGCTGATGAACTGCAAGCGTTTATGGCCCTGGTGTGGCAATTTCCATAGTCAGTGGCAGCTCCTGGCACTGAGGGAGCTGTGGCCTTGTTGACCCTCTTGTTATTAAAAATGCACAAGTGCTATGCGTCTCAATATTTCCACACTCTTTCATTGTCAATACCACCTTCTGAGCCCTTCAGCTTGTTGCTTGCTCTAAAGATCTTCTTAGATTGGGTTTGAAAACTTCACCTTAAACACTAGATTAGACTGATGTTCTGTTTTCCGTGCTCCTGTTGATTTGTTGAACCTTCCCAGGGCTGGAAAGCAAGTAGCAGCTTGATGGGGAGACGGGCTGCTAATATGATTTACCAGTCTACAGTCATGCACAATAAGTGTGAATAAATACAAGGGTCTCACAGAGTCAACCCCAGCCTTTCCTTTTCTTTTATTTTTGCTTTAAAAGAGATATCCCAAGAAAATGAAGTGAGTGATGCATGCCCTTACAGGAGCTGAATGAACCACAAAAGGAAAAAAGGAGCTTTTTTTATGGCTAAAGTGGTAGACTGCTATCATGGATTGCTGTGGAGGAAAAAAAAAAATTGTAAGATATACAGTTACTGCTTTATTCCTGAGTAGACCAAAACGAAAGAAAACGCCATTCCCTGGGCTTTGGCACAAGCACCTGCGCCCTTCTGTGCCCTTGAGGGGAAGAGCAAGTAGTCACCTAAGTTACTTTATAAAATCAACTTTCCCAAAATGAAAAGGATATTTCCCAGCATTCTGACTTTTCTGCGTATTCTACCAAGTTTTTGATTTTCTTTGTTCCATGCAAAGGTTTGCTTGGGTTTGATTTGGCAAATGAAGCTTACCAGTGTTGGCCGTTCTCAAAATGGAAAGGAAGGTGCTATTACTGTATTTTTCACCTCTTAGAAAACTGCACCTGAAGTAGGGAGCTGCAAGAAGTTTCTGTTTGGTGGCTTTGTTGGGGTGGGAAGAGGCAGGAGAGCTGCGGTGGCGTGATGTCAGTGCCATTAGCCTGTGCTTCCTGGCAGCATGAGCCGCCCTGAGCCCTCAGCCACTGCTGCCCCTAATCATTTCCTCAAGTTAGCTACAGTTATTCTGTCAAAAGCACACATTCTGAATGGATAGGATAATGTTTCTTAGAGATTTTTCTTTTTGATCATGTTTGCGTCCAAAGTAAGGTGACAAAAAGTGGCTTAAACATTTTCCTTAACTGTCACCCTGTTCATCTCAATTTCTATAGTTACAGTTAGATTATTTTGTTCTCAAGTTCATTTTCTCTTCATTTACAATTTGGGTACTGTGTTAGAAATGTTAGATTATTAATAACGTCTGTACTCTATTAAATGTCCATTCCATTATAGCATTATCATGAGCATCATTCATACATGATGGGAAATTGAGTAAAACTAATTTGAAATTATGAGGATTTTTTAAAGGTGTATGTTGACTGGTTTTTAAGGGATTACTTCATTTCTCTAGTGTTATAGACCTCATCCTGCACCTCTGTACACTAACGTATTAACTGCTGTGTCATGCTAGCCTTTATACAATGTATAATATTTTCTCTCCTGCAACAAGAAAGAAAATTTTCTATCCCATACAAGTAGACTAGAATTTTTAAAAGTCTAATCCATTTTGACAGCATTTTAGGTTCCAAAGTGTTTGTTCAGTGTGGTGTAGGAATAGGGTGTTAGTGTTGTATGCTAATTCAGTACCAACCATAGAAGCAACTTAAGCCTATGTAATTTGGAATAAGTGAATGTAGAATTAGTGTCAGAAATAAAAGGCAGCTTCTATCCACAAAGATTCTGAGGCTTCACATATCAGTGTAAGTGTCGCATCTACTAGCATTGTGTTTTACAAAAATTAATGAGGCTAGGGATGTAATTTTATAAAACTTTTTAATATTATTTTGACATATACTAGCAGTAAAAAAAGCATTCATTAGGAAAGAAAAATATCTATTAAAATCTCAGTCTACTCTGAAATGTAAAACTTGGCGTTTTCAGTCATCTGTTTGGTCATATTTAGTAAATCAGTCCATTTTAATTTGCTTGTCACATTTTATGCCTGAATCTTCAATAGAGTAACAAATTAATAGAAATAAATAAAATGTGTGACTAACTCATTTTAACGTCTACTTAAACTACCATTTCTTATTTTGTTAAATTGTATCACCATTAAATTACCAATACAAATACAAGTCTGGATGAATTTTAGTCTTGCAGAATTTAGGATTTCTTAGAAGTTAAATTTAACTGTGTTATTATTTGGAGAAAAATAAGATTTTTTTTAAAAAAAATCTGTATTTAGATACTAAAAACAGGTACATATGTGATGTGTTGTCATATTTATGTACATAAGCAGCACACAAAATCTCTTTCAAAACACTTCTTTCGTTTTGTAAAAGCCAAATCATTGTTGATATTTCTCTGTAATCTCAATGAATGGCAGCATTTGTTACACCATTATCAACACCTGGCTCTGACATATAATCACGGAATCTCTGATAGTACTGTCACAATTAATATCAGATGCCCTTTTTGAAAATAGGAGACATTTTTATGTTTTTGGCTGCTTAGTGTACATTACATTGTACAGAGTAGGAAATTGCCTTCAAAGAATTTCAGGGTTTTCTCTCAATAGAGTTGTAATAAATGGAAAAATTATGAAGCCTTCAAAAACATACTTGCAAAGCAATACAGATCTTTTCCTCTCGTAATCTGGGTAACGACATGCTTTCTGATTCTTATACAAGGCTCCTTCCTGTGGGCTCAGTAAATCTTGATTTAAGTAGTGTTAAAACATCTTGGCAACTGCTTCATAACTGGTTTATACAAAAGCATGATCGAGGATCACCATTTAGTACGCTGTGGATACTTTTTGCCCATCCTTCAAAATGTTATTTCTAGTCATTGACAGCATGACTTATGTCCTAACAGTCATGTGTGAATTTTTCATAGCATGAAGACAAATAGAAAATTTCCCTTCGAAATGATTTACCTGGTGTTTTTTTCTTTTTCCCCCCTGTAGCTTGGCCAGTCATTCAATCCCATAATATGTATTTAGTACCCATTGTTACTTACAAATTGCAAAGCAGGCCAGTAGGCTGCAAAGTGCAAAAACACGATTTCCCTGAATATGTTACAGCCAAAGCCAAACACTGTACTGCTAATTCATGTAAAGAACAGCCGAGGTCAGCTCAGCAGATTTGCCAGCAAAACATACAATTCTGTTAATAGGAAATTATAGCATTATTGACTTCAAGTGCTGATCCGTGGTCATTCCAGAATGCTTCATTACCCTCTCGTTACTGAATCTGCTAAATGAATACTGCAGAGATTGGTTTTCTTTTTTGTCCTCCTCCCCTCCACCCCCATCCTCCTTTTCAGCAATGGTACAGCAATTCCATGAAAGTCATTTGTGTGTGGCTGGCTGAGAGACTAGACCTGCAGCTTCATATATACCAGCTGAAGACGCTCATCAAGATTGTGAAGGTAAATGAGAAGTGTTGAAATGTGAATTGCCTACCAAGCTGTAGAGAATAATGGTAAGATCCCGTCCCACCAAAAGGAAAAAAAAAAAAAAAAGGTTGGTGAATGTAAGTAAAGTACTTACAGTGTAAGGCAACGTACATGAATCCATTAGCTCGTGTCCTTGATGTGGTAGGTCCAAAATGATTTTATATTCATTGACGTAAGAATAAAGTACATTCTTTGTGTTCATTAGGATGAAGTATTAATCATGAGGGCTTTTAAATTGTGCCTGACGATGAAATACGGGGAATGTGTGGTTTCACCATGCCCTGTTAGGGAATTACACACTGTCACTGCCCGGATTCCTCTGAAAAGGTTCCTCTTCTTACATGTAAAAGATGGTCGTTTTGAGTGTTAGAGATCATCCGTTCACACAGATCTAACATGTCTTCTACAGAACACTGGGACTTTTGTTCTTCAAGAGAAAAAGGTACTAGCGTATATTTTGTCTTGAACAACTGGGAACTTTAATATATCTGTTCAACATACCTTTTCACTTTGTAAATTTTAGTGGAAGCAAAAATTCACTTCAAGTTTAACTTTCTTAAAAATCAACTTTTTTATATCATAGCTGAAAACAAACAGAATCAAGGGTTTACTACAGAAGACCTTTCCTTTAATACCGTTTAATAGTGGTATCTATGTATGTATACACAAGCTACTAATGTATGTAATATGTCATGTATGTGTGATCACACACACAGTGCTTCTCAATGTGTCATTCTGACCTAAAACTATCAGCATCCCCTCAGAACCACAGGTCCTTTGGAAATAGCCTAAACCTGTGGAACCAGGAATTAATGATAAGACCCAGCAATCTATCCATTAACCAGTCTCTAGAAGATTCTGGTACATGCTGAAGTTCTCCAGGTACCACTGAGTTACAGCATTAAAAGAAATTTCCGTTCCCAATAAAAAAAAATTACCATCATTCTCTTAGGTTCCCATAGTCTAATTCAAATACAAATTGTTTGGTGCCACAGACACACAAGTTACCGCAAGTCAGAGCTATGAATGAATTCTATTCCAAAATCAGATTTGGGAAATTTGTCTCAAAGTAGAAACCAAACTATGCTGTAATAATCGTAATGATGATTAGTGACCAATAACAAGTAAAATTATTGCCACGTGGGACATCTTGATACTCCAGCCACATAATTTCATTTAAAAAACAAAATGTCTTCATTTCCTCCGAGCAGGTATTATTTACTTTACAAAGAACTGACACCATACCATGACACACTCAGACGTGGCTTACCTCACCATCATCTCTTCCTTGTTGCTATAAATGGGACTTGGACAGTTTTCAAGGGAAGTTTGTTTTGCATAAAAGACAATCAGGATATGTGTTTATCTTACATATGCAAATATCTGTTGATGTCACAGTCTATACTGTTACTTAAGTGGGGCCCGTTGGCCAGCTTCACCGGAAGCCACATTTCAAGCTTCTGTCTATCACATTTAGTATGTCAGAAGTCATATATTCTGCCAACCATCAGTTGATAGCTAATCACTTTGTTTGGGGAATTAAAATGGTCTTTTCTCTTACTTCCCATCATTTGTTTCTTCAAAGCTACTTCTTTTCTTATAGTAATGCTTCTTAACAGATAAAGAACGTGCACCGTTTCTCAGCTTGCAATATGGTTGAAAAAAATAGCCTATACTCAAAGTGTACAACATAAGAATAGTTAATAACCTGTGCACGAAATATGCTAAGAGAATACATCGTCCCATAAGTGGATAGTTTAACATGAAAGCTCAGTTAATAACTGTAAGTATTACAACAGCCTCATTGTGCTTCTCATCCAGGGTTCTCTTATTTGAAAATAATCTCCTTTGATGACTATAAATAATGACAGCTAGTAAGTATGCAATTAAGTTTCCTAAGTGTTTGACTTTATTTTAGTTTTACTTTTTTCTGTGCTGGAGGCTGTCTCTGGGACCTCCTTTGTGGTCAGCAAGCAGTCTGTCACTGAACTATATCCCCAGTCCATATTCTGCATTTCTTATTTTGAGACACTGTTGGCTAAGTTGGCTAGGATAACTAACATCAGACTCTCTCTGTCACCCAGGCAGATCTTGAACACCCCAGGACCAGCCTGTCTCAGCTTCCCAAATACCAGAGAGGCCACAGGACCTTTGCTACCAGCCCCAGCACATATTTAGCTCTCTACGAGCTCGGCCAAAGCTTTCTGGTTTATACATTTAATCAAGTCATAGAACTCTATTTAGTAATTAAAATTAATATTTTTTCATAGTGAAGACCAAGGGTGAAGTAATAATTTCACATTTTAATCATTTCCCCTACTTTAAATATAAATAAACTTAAACCAGTATCATACATGGATGTATCAGTTCTTTAGAACTGATTTTGGTTTCGTTCATAATAATCATCTTTGTTCATTATAGTGATTTTGTTTTTAATAATCATTTTCCACTGAGTGTCTAAGAAGGACTATACAAATTTTAAAGGCTGCTTAAATGTCCCTCCCCTCTATCGAGATCATTTAGGTTTGGCCTGCATTCCACCACAAACCTCTCAGCTTAACTAGACTCTACTTCCTCTCCTTACAACTCACAGGCATGACCGTTGTTCGAAGCCCAGAAAGACCTGAAAAGGATACATACGAGAGTCAACTTTGTCCACTGACAGTACACAGTAATTGGTTCACTTGTTTAAAGGAGAAATGCCAGGAAGGCCAGTAAATCTGGCACTAAAAAATTAACTCTGTGAAATGTTAAATCCCCAAGTAATCGAAATGGCTGTTGATTTATGTTCTCCCTAGTGGCCATAAACAGATTGAAGCAACTAATATAAACCAGCTGCTTGTTTTGCTAGGAGAAGAGAACCATGCAGTGCCCTGTGGCAGGCCCTTGTCTTAAAGAAAAGGCAACCTCACCAGTGTGGAAGACTCAGAGTGTTTAAGTGCTGGAAACATTTTAGGAATTGAGTTTGCAAGGATCTTCATTGCATATCACCTTGTTTCTTGCTCACAGAATAAGGAAATGGTCTTAAGTATCCATATTTACATAAGGAAGCCTTTGGGGCTTCAAAGCCATGGTTTAAATCTGTCAGGGCTGACTTAATAATAATTAAACTAAGGCTAAGGGGAGTCATTCCAATAAAATCAGAAAGGCAAATGTAGAAACTTAGTAAGTAAGTAATTGACTGTGGCACAATACAGCATATCATTATTCATCTGTAAGTGTGTAGTCTGAGTGTTGTATGCTTAATGTAGATTTTAAAAGATTTATTTATTTATTTATTTATTTATTTATTTATTTATTTATTTATTCACTTATTTGAATGCTCTGCCTTCATGCACACCAGAAGAGGGAATTGCATTCCATTACAGATGGTCTTGAGTCAGCCACAATGTGGGTGCTGGAAATTGAACTCAAGAACCTCTGGAAGAACAGCCAGTGCTCTTAACCACTGAGCCATCTCTCCAGCTCAGTTAATGTAATTTTAATCTAATTAAAAAGTCAACAATAGGCTTTAATACAAATGTTTGTGGGAATTATGCCATATGTACTAGCTATCACATTTTCTAAACAAAATTCAAATTTCAGAGTTACTTCTCTGGCTTTAAATATGAATTATGATATTTGTTATCATAAAGCTATGCTACATTAGTGGTTCTTATGAGTAACTTATGAATCAGAAGTCAGCTTATGAGTACATCATAATAAGTTATTCCACTTAGAGAGTATGAGGGTGGCAAACTGTATTGTCTTAAATAAGCTATTGAAGTTTAAGTGGAAATAGATTTGATCATCTAAGACAAAATGCTCTCTGAATTTAAGCCGTCCTTGTTGAGGCCATGAAGCCATTGTCAGACTTCACCTTATTTTTTAGACATTGGTGATGCTTTTTTAACATGAATTTTATTTCTATTGAGTGATCAAATGAGGAAAAGTGCATCGTCTGCCACCCTTACCATTAACATATCACCTCTAAAACTAAATGAGACCATAGACACAAGTCAAGGAAAGAGGATAGGAGGGTAAACTGAGGCAGCTCTTGAGCTTCTACTGCCTACAGTACTGCCCAGAGAACACATGTGAGGAATGAGAGGAGGAATATGCAATTCCTTTCCTCATGTGATAAGTACCTTTAGTACAAATGTTGGGGTGTTCTGGGGTTTTCAGAATGTTCCAATAGAGGAAAGTTCACCATGTCTACTGTATTTAACAAAATCAAGCTCCTCTTCATTATATTCCTTCTGCTGGAGTTATGATATTGGGCAATGATGAGATACAATGTCCCTCCTGATTTGACTTTTTTTCTTTTTTTAATTAAATTTTATTATTTTTATATTAATTATAGTTTATTCACTTTATATCCCAGCTGTAGCCCCCTCCCTCATTCCCTCTCAATCCCACCATCCCTCCCTCATCTCCTCCCTGCCCCTCTCTAAGTCCAATAATAGGGGAGGTCCTCCTCCCCTTCCCTCTGACCCTAGCTTATCAAGTCTCATCAGGACTGGCCGCATTGTCTTCCTCTGTGGCCTAGAAAGTCTGCACCTCCCTTGGGGAGAGGAGAAGGTCAAAGAGCCAGCCACAGATTTTATGTCAGAGACAGTCCCTGTTCCCCTAATTAGGGAACCCACTTGGATACTGAGCTGCGATGGGCTACATCTGGGCAGGGGTTCTAGGTTATATCCATTCATGGTTCTTGGTTGGAGAAACAGTCTCAGAAAAGACCCTTGGGCCCAAATATATTTGGTCCTTGTGGAGCTCCTGTCCTCTCCAGGTCATACTAACTCCCCCTTCTTTCATATGATTCCTTGTACTCTGCCCAAGGTTTGGTTATGAGTCACAATATCTGTTTTGATATACTGCTAGGTAGTCTTTCAGGGGCCCTCTGTGGCAGACTCCTGCCCTGTTACTTGTTTTCATTTATTAAGTATTTTTAAAAATACAACAACTACATATGCCATCAATCACTTAGAACAATGGCATATTGACATCAGCTGACACTTTGAGAAATCCATTGAAGTCTGTCTGATTCTAAAAGATGCTCATAATTTACAATGCCTTTCAGAATTCCCCCACAGAATGGAGTATCTTTATGAGTTCTTGGTTTCTCCATTTAAATAAGTAGATTTTTTTCCCCTCACTTTCAAAATCAATACTAATACAACTATTAAACAATCTTGTTAAGTCATGGAAAATACATGAAAATGATTTAATTTAAATATCTTGAAACATAAGGGAAGCTTTAAAGGTTACACATTTTAAATCCCATAAGAAAAAAAAATGGAAGAGTCACGATAGGTTAGCCAATGAAATGGTCCAGTGTATAAAGGGTACTTGCTGTCAGGCCTGACAGCCTGAGTTGATCCCCAAGGTCTATATGGTCAAAGAAAAGAACCAGCTCTAACTGGTTATCCTCTCATAGCCACACACACACACACACAGAGAGAGAGAGAGAGAGAGAGAGAGAGAGAGAGAGAGACATACTCATGAAACCAATAAATGTGAATTTAAGTTTTAAAAAAGAACCACTAGAGAAGGAGACAATAACGTTGAATTCTATTTATATGCAGTCCATAAATGACAGCTCTAACATGTAATAGAAGGACTTATTATGTGGCCAAAGGATATAAATGCTCATTTTATTTTCTTAACTATGGAAAAATTTCCCCAGAATTGTGACACTTATTGTTCTAAAAACATTTCAAAGAAATGGGGTAAAAATCTTATAGTCATAATATAAATATAACTTTCCAGTAGCATAACAAAGTAAATACATTTTGTAACTCATAAGAGCATAAAATATGAACTTCTTTAACTCATAATATGATTAATTTTCTCCTCTAACACCTGCCTCCCAAACTAATATATTTTCTAAAATTAAGTTTATTTTTCAGTAGTAAAGGAAAGACTAAGAAATCCTTCCTATTAAAAATGCACATAAACATATCATGTTACCTTTGTTACATATTATTTGATAATAAACTCTGTGCAATTAGTAATGTTTGAAGAGGGGGAATTAGTGTGTCATGTGGTAGTCACAACATTTTGATCTGTCCATAGAACTTCAGCTTGACTAGAGGTATCCCTGGTCGCCACTCATTCTGTCTTCTCCTCAGTAATATACTAGCAAGGTGATCGCCGTGGGGAGCCACAGTGCGCATCCGTTAGTGGATTTTCCCCGGATTTCTAAAATGTCTTTAGTGTACACAAACATACGTCTGCACATATAAGCATGTATGTCTGTGCACGCATCTAACTGATCAAAGCAAATGCTCTGTTCTTCTAGAAAACCTACAGGGATTTCCGACTGCAGGGTGTGTTGGAAGGAACGCTGAACAGTAAGACTTATGATACGCTGCACAGACGTTTAACTGTGGAGGAGGCCACAGCCTCTGTGTCAGAAGGAGGTGGCCTTCAGGGCATTACCATGAAGGACAGTGATGAAGAAGAAGAAGGCTGATGACACACAGTTCTGCAGAAGGAAGGAAGACCTCAGCCTTTTTTTGTGCTTGTCCTTGTATTTACTGTCTTGGCCAAATAAAAATGCTTCGATATCCTTAGAAAGTGAACATGGAGATAAAGAGAAAAAAGCCAAGTATTTTTGGATAGAAAACCATATTTATATGTATAGCTTGACTTAAAATTGGCTGTGTTCATGACTGGGCTGTGAACTACTCTTGCCTTTTTGTTTTGTTTTCTCTGTCCGTTGTTGTTAGTATGTTTGACCTTTCTTTTTAATAGTCATATCAAAATACGTCCTGTGTGTCATATGAGATATGCATCTCCCATGACACAACATCATAAAGAGAAGCCATCTCCTCCAGTCACGGCATCAACTCTTGTACTTCTGTCAAAATGGTGTGCCTCCCAGTTATATGTTCTGTACGGAGTTTGTTCTGTAGTTAATTTGCCAGTGTTGTGGTGTGTAAAAATTGTAGCCTTGGTCTTCATAACTCTGGATTTGTCTGCAGGTGTAACCCTGGACTTCAAAGAGTGTCACACCTTAATGTAGACTAGATTATCCACAGGCTTACACCTTGTTTCTTTCTGAGCATTCTTTTTTTCATGTGTACATCTCCAGGTGTGCTTCCATCAACATATTGTACTTTCCCAAGTGTAACCGCTTGCTGGCAATAAAAACCCACTCGGTCATAGCAACTTCCGTGTTCATTAAACTTAAATAGATTAAATGCAGTAAAAAAATATTTGCAGTATATCAAACATCCCAACTTCCTGGCTCTGTGTTTTTGTTTTATTCTGTGACGTTTTGCTTTCAATCAAATAAGCCAAAGTTATGAACAGTGTGCTTCATACAGTAGGCCCACAATCTGATAAAAGAATAATTCAAGAACATACATTCACAGCAAAAATGTTAACTGCCTGTTCGAGTACTCTGTATTAATTATTAGTAATAACTATCAATACCTAGTAATATTAGTAAAGATGCTAATGTTAATTGGCAATTGGCCCCACTGGTGGTAATTCTCCCAATGTTTTCTTGATATAATTTTAAAGGATACAGTGTTATGATTTGTAATATCACTGAATCTTTCTTTCGGGTTTTTTTTTTTCCTAATCTATTTTTCATAGCATACACATTTACATGTACAGATATGTATTTATGTATAATACACTATTATAATGTGTACTAACACACATTGCTACTGTAATGTGTATTGCACACACACGTACGTAGGCATACTACGCTGCTGCACGCCTTCACAAGTAAAGTCGTTTGAGGTGGGATTTTGATGTGCTGCCTGGACTGGTGTGGAAATGAAGCTTTGATGGCACTCCATCCTCGGCCTAAGTAGCTGTAACTATGGCATACGCCAACCACACCTATCTGTACTGACACACAACTTTCTTCAGTGTTAAGGAAAGGAACGTACTACTGAGTTTGTCAACAGTTATGTGATAAAACACCAGAAATGCCTTGAACCTCCCTGTTTCTCCTGTTAAGTCATGTAAACAGTGATTAGGGTCATCAAACTAGTAATCAAACACAAAAATCTGATGGATCCACAATTGTTACATAGCACTACTTGGGCCCCGTGTTTAGGTCCTAAAAGTAAAATGGCAATATAACCATGAAAAAAGACAGTTTCCTCCTTGTCCTTGAAGAAAGAGAAAGTAAGGAATCCCTGTTTTTGAAACAGTTTGTTCCCAGATACATTTCTTTTCTCTGTCATCAGTGCCCTTTGCCTTAAGTCCTTAAATATTCAAACATGTGAGTCTTAGCTTCCCAAAGGCACCTCCTCTTCCACACAAAGTTGCTCTCCATGTGGAAGCCAACCTGTTCATGCACTCACTCATGAATGCTTGTGCACCCTTGGCCTTATGCATTCTAGAGGCACACTGTTCTGCCGCCCTACTCCTGACCCTCCCTCATTTCCCCCCAGTGACATCTCCATTTTCTTAATAATGTGTCAGTGTAATTGACTCAAGTTGTTCTAAAATGTCGCGACTGAAGACCTCTGTACCCTTAACTCTACCGGACCTCTTTAAAACAGTAACTGCTTCAAGGAAAGCCCTAGCTGGCAGCTCACCAGGGGGAAAGCAGGTGCCGCAGGGGTAGAACTTGCCTATGGCATGTGCCTGTGGCAGCCTCGGGCTTTCTGCTCCTCTTCTAAATGCTTCGTTCCCCGCCCCCCATTCCTACCCAATACGCTCACAGGCTTGCTCAACAGCAAGCCAAATTATGGACCTGCTCATGTTTTCACAGGGTCCACTTACCTTTGAGACAAAAAACAAAAACAAACGAAAAAACAAAACACTGCGCCAAACAACTGTAACCGACAAGGAGAGAAAAGTGCTTCTGTGGCTTTGGCCCAGAAATTCTCTTTACCCCAATGGAAAATATTCTTTAAATGACTTAATTGTTCGCTGGTGTGCAGACACCTTGGGTTGGACACCCAAAGCCCAGTGTGAGATGGTATTCTTTCGAAAGTACTTTTATAAGAAAAGTTAGTGTGAAAACGTAACAAGTCTTGCAACATTTTTGAAGTGGCATCACTCGTCCTGATTGTACTTAGGGAAGAGCAGAATGCTGTACCGGGCAGATGGGCCAGGTCCATCGGAGAAAGGTTATAGGTCCATCTGCGGAGAACATTCATTCAAACGTTTACTGAAGAAATATCATGACGATGTCATTTTCCGACAAGAAACAGGGCCCTAAAGCCCAGAGTAAACCTCTGTGCGCTGGCCCTGAGTAGTCATGGAGTTTTCCACTTGAATTCCCTTTAGCCGGTACCCATTGTCCCTGGTTCAGAAGGAGAGATTTCCTGCCAGTTTTCTAATGCCCTGCAAAGGGGTTGGGGGGGGGGGGCCATTCTTTCCCACTGGTCACGGACTGGCCTGGGGCGAGCTAGCGCCTGGAGTAGCCAAGAGCCCAGGAAACCGCTTCCCTCTTTCTTTGCTTCCCAAAAGGGGCTCGAGGGGCGGGCGCCAAACGCCTGCGGGGACCCCAGGCTGCAGCCATCGCTGCGGCATCCCGCATTCCCGCAGCCCAGCATCTGGGAGAAGCGCCCCGTGGAGAGGGAGATCAGAGGAAGACCTTAGTTACCTGTATTTCTTATTCTCAACACCGAAATGGAAATTTGCCAGTCTGGGTCCCTGAAGGGAAATGACCGACCTGTGATCCTGGGAAAACAAATGTACTCTAGCTTACCCTAAGGCAGCTCAGCGGGTCTCCAGCTCCTGGCCTCAGCTCACTGCAGCCCCAAACCCACACCCACAACATGGGAGCACTCACCCCTACACACACACACACCTGCCTTGGACGAAGGCAGGTTCTGCAGCCCAACTCAGAACGAGTTAGCTGTTAGCAGGAGGTGGGATGTGGCCGAAGGGAGCAGAGGCTACCGGTATAGGCTGGTTGCAAACTTTAATCTTGGGGTTCGTAAGTCACAAAAGCCTGTCAAACCGCTTAAAATACTTGGTGGTTTTCAGGGATAAAGTGCATGCCTGTGGTGCCATCTATTTAGAAAGCCTACTCTGGAAGAGTAGGAGCTGACGGACAGCCCTGGGTAGGTGTGTGTGTGTGTGTGTGTGTGTGTGTGTGTGTGTGTGTGTGTGACATACCAGTGTCAAAGCATTATCTTTGTGTGTGTGAAGCCCTGGGTTCAATCTTTTGTAAGGTAGAAAATGGTTTTATCTGTTCCTAGCTCTCCCAAGACAGAAACTCACTATGTAGCTATGGCTGTACTGGAACTCACTCTGTAGACCATGCTGGCCTTGAATTCACAGAGATCAGCCTGCCTCTGCCTCCCAAGTGCTGGAATTAAAGTTTGCCACTCTGACCTCAGTTTGCTAATGCAAAGGGCACTGGGAAAGTACACCTGATGGCAATTAGCCCGTGCAAAAAGACCGACTTTACAGTCAGAGAAGTCCGTCTGAGTTTGAACAAAGGCAGGGCAACACCTTTTCCTCATATCTAAATTCTGCAGCCTTGAACAAGTTTCAGGCACTACATAAGGAAGATTATTCTAAGGATTAGAGTCATGTTATAAAGTTCTGGCTATTATTAACCATTTCTTGGTGGAGTGGTGGAAGCCAGGCTGGACCAACAGGCACCACCAGTTTCACGAGTCACTCATTCTGCCTGAGGCTGGCAAGAGTTCCTTTTGGCTCATGCTCAGTTCTGAACCTCCAACCCCACACCCTGGATGTTTGGGAACTGGGAAAGATTGTCCAGCACCAGCTTTATAAAGGGGACAGGAAGGCGAAAGGAGAGCTCCCATCTTTTAAGAGCCCAGGCAATGCCACAGCAGCCCCTAAAGCTGGGGCTGCAGCTGGAGACACTCTGGGGCTCCATGGAAAGGTAGTGGTCATGGACTCTGAAATGGGAAAGGGATGATCCAATCGGTGCCATACCTTAAGCTGGAAATCCCAGGACTGTGGTCAATGCGGTTAAATTCAAGGGAATGTAAAAAAAAAAAAAATTTCAAGGGAATGTCAAGAGACAAATGGGGTGGGGGGGGGAACAGGGAGACATGCATTAACATTTTTCTAAGTAAAGGGAACGCTTGAGTCCTAGAACAAGGCTGCAACACCAGCAACCACTTGCAAATTGAGAAGCAGCAGGTGAGGAGAAAGACAGGTGGTAAGAGGCAGGGAGACCTCCAAAGTACAGGCTGTGGGCCCTGGCTTAGCACAGACAGAGTAGTGTCAAGGTGAGGGCGCATCCAGCCCTAATGGGTTGCTAAACCAAGCATATCTAGGACTCAGGAAAAGGAAAATATCATCGAGGCCCAACGCAGGGCAGAGGAAGTACTCTCAGAGATGCCTTTGCCGTGGTGAGGCTGGGACATGGCTTGCTGGAGCCTGAACTACACACTCACCAGAGGGGAAAACAGGGTTGGGACCAGAGCTGTTTTACCTGAAGAAGGTTCCCCACACTAGTCACTCCTTCTCAAGCAGCCAGCCTACGGCTTTGGGAGTCCCAGGAGTGGGGGCTGAGTGCCGCGACACCTTCAGTCTCTCTGTACCGCACAACTTTACAACGAAAGGTCTAGTTTGTGTATTTATTTGTGAGTAACAGAGGAATAATCACAACAACACACAAAAAAGTAATCTTTTAGACTTGTCTTCAATTTCTGTCTATACTGTATGCCCTTAATCAGTGATTCTCACTTCCAGGAAGAAAGTTATTTCAGCTGCATCATGGTTCTCAAACAACCCCAGACACAGCCGTTCCTCATTCTAGAGTGCAGCCTGGCCATGCTTCTTTACATAACCCATAAACGTGGATGCCACCAACTCAGTTCCTGTGGAAACAAATTAAGAGTACTGCCTTGAGCTGTTGCAGCGTCTACTCCCATGGAGTCTGCTGTGTCTTCTGGCAGTCCCCCCAAGCCCTTCTCCCACAGGTAGCTCTGTGGAGAGTAACCGAAGAAGAAAATCTGTTACAATTCTGAAGTTTAGTGTAATGCCCAGCATTAGACAGTGCCAACTGTGTCTTTGCAGCAGAGTGTGGTGGGGAGGAAGGAAAAGTTTTATTAAAGAGCAAAATCAAAACCCAGTGGGAATGTGTGTCAGAAAGTGGAAAGTGAAACAGGGAATGGCCAGGTAAGAGAGGGTTGTATGAGAGTAGAGAGTGAGAGTTAGATCCTCCTGGCTGGAGAATCTGCTAATAACTTTTGAGCTGCTTCGAAGAAGTTACTGTATGCAAGAAGTTCATTCATTACCCTTTATTCAGACAGGATAGTTCTGTTGTTACATTGTATGATTACAGTGTGTTCTTTCATAAGTGAGAATAGTCAGTGGAAAGTTGATTAACTTTAGAAATGTGTAATTGCTTAGTAAGGTGTGAAATGTGCTGCAACCAAGCTGGCATCTTTTTAAAAAGGCTTTTGTGAGTGTTAATTCCTGAATCTAGAGGAGAGAATGTTCCCTGGGGAACACAGAGCTGAGTATGGGAGAGGCAGTCCCCAAGAACAAGAAAAGTCCTTGAGATTGAGAAAAAAACAAAATAATCTATAAATGCGATTCCTATGTCTGTTTTTAACATTGTCACACACTTGGCCTAAAATCTACCACTGAGGAGAGGTCATTTAAAAATTCATTTGAACAATTTAGAAAAGTTTTTAACTTTTTAAGCAGTGGTAATAGCTTCTCATACATACAGTTATCTTTCTGTAAGGACTCTTTTGAATCTCAGTGTCTCAGGAATGAGAAGATTTTTTTTTAATGTGGCCCCATTTGTGTAGTCTGACCCAAGCCAGAGCATGTGTGTGTGTGTGTGTGTGTGTGTGCTCGCACATGTGTGTGCGTGTGTCCCAAATGCCAGATGTTCAGAACAAATTGGTGTTGTAGATATTTGTGAAGAACGCTCCTAAAAGGAGCGTTGCTTTGACGTCACTGGGTAATTCGGAGTCTAACTTCCTAAGAGGAGAGTAACAAGAGTCCATTCTGCCAACTAGATGCCCAGGATGGCGGGGGAAGCAGGAGATTTTTCAAGCAAAATTCCCAGCTCTACAATTTTAATCAAAACCTTGGAAATTAAAATATAACTGAGAACTCTTTGCGGAGGAGATGTTAGAAAATGCTACCAAAGATCCATCTGCAGATGGATCTTTCAGAATAAAGCATAGGAGTAACTTACAAAGAGACAAGGCAGGGAGAAGAAAACTCTCACTGCTTCCAGTCAGAACTCCCACAGCTAAACAACCAAGGACTTGGGCTTTCCAAGTGACTACGGACCCCAGACACGGTTGGAAGGCATAGGGCAGTGCCTTGCCAGCTGAAATAAAAGAATACTGGGATCCCATCATCCTGTTCCAAGCTTCCCGGTTAGATATTCTGTGGGGAACCATTAGAGGGGTGCTGCAATTTAAGTTTCCGGTGGCATCTATGTCAAATGCACACACACACACACACACACACACACACACACACACACACACA